>NW_024962255.1:3235472-3276324 GCF_019238085.1 Lagopus leucura | reverse complement strand
AAAAAAAAAAAAAAAAAAAAAAAAAAAAAAAAAAAAAAAAACAGGACAAATCTGCAGTTTTAAATGCTTACAAACCTTATCCCACACTGCATCAATTTAAAAAGATTAAATGTGAAAAATCTCAGGTTGAAAGAGGGCTACCACAGTATTGTAAGAAAAGCACTAAGATTTTGGAGAAAAGCCCTTGTGTGAAGGGTTTTATCAACATTATATGAAAGGAGTCGTGCATTTTCCAGTTTTGGGAACCCAAGTTAAGCTGCTCCAGATTCTGGTGCGCTTTGCACTGCTCATGCATTTGTCTGAGCACACCTCAGGGCTGTGCCGTGGCCATGGCTCACTTGCTACACTTCTTAGTGCAATTCTCAGAAAATACCTCATGCCAGCCTCTAGTAAGAACAAAGCTTAGATGTGCTGATGGGGACAGGTACCTCAGAGCCCACATAAGTACCCTTTACTAGTCTCTCTCTTCCCTTGACAGCCTCCAAATTTCTCCTATACATTGCTAAGCACATTCAGACCCTGCTGCGTGTAAATCAACACATAAATAACAATTATCTATATAACACTACACACAGATAAACAAAGCTTGGTTGCTATGAGCATGTTAAAAGGCAACATATAACCTTCATGCCTTCACAATGTCCTTCTAAGAAACAGCCTTTCTGGAGATATGAAGTATAACTTGTTTTACTGCACTGAGGTGTTGGGTCCTTCTTGACTATTTTGCATGGATTTGCACTAAGCTAAGCTACAATACTTCAAATATACTAGAAAAATCTGTTTTCATGGGTTCAGCATCCAGCTGAGATCCTCTAGTTTTTATACATCAAGACTACTGCTTTCAGAAACCCAAGGTCATCTCCTTGATACTCAGAGATAGTGAGTCACTGATATACAGCCCTACAGAATTAAGTTCACTTAACTATTCATCAGGAAGACCACTGTTCTATGGAAGATCCTCTTACGTGAAGATCTGTCTGGAGACCATGTACACAGACATGGTCAGGTCTTCTCTAGAGGGTGAGATGTGAGTAGACACAAGTGCTTAAGCTGCTGCAGAAAAAGAAAAGGAATAGTCTGCTCCCTAGTTCATCTTTAGGACAAAAAGAGATGATCGGTGTATTTTGTCACAGCAATGCATTACACATCAGAAAAACAACTTTCTGGCAACAGAAAGTTGCCAGAAAGTAAAGAGCTACTGGAACAAGTTGCTAGGGACAATTGAGAAGTGCATATAACTGCAGTATTCAGAGACAGTGCAGGCAAAACCAAGTATAACATCAGCCTACCTGCTGTGTGCTATGGGGATGCAGTACCTTCTTTCTTTTAAAAATTTCTGTCTTTTCACAAAATGAAGGTTATTGTTACATTTCATAATTTCCCTAAGAACTACAAATTTCAGCTTTTCAGCCATTTCCAGCAATATTAATATTAATTACACATGAATAACTTTACAGGCCTCAATTTAAAAAAGACTGGCATTAGAGTAAGTTCAGGTCCTTGAATATAGATATGTTTCTAGCAGCATACCTATTACTTCAAGCTGCAAGCTGAGTATTGACAAAATAAACATAACTATTGTAAAGGCTTTGAACTCCGGGATTGTACACTGCAAATCAATGCTTTCTGTATCTAGCAGACCATCACTGGTGTATGTTTGTCCTTAACAGTCAAGGTTACAGCATCTCTCAAGTCTGTATTACTTTCCAGAACTCAAGTTCTGTTACTTCAATCTCAACACCTGTGAGAGGAGATACGGAAGGTCAAGCAACAGGGACAATACTTGCCATTCATCACCGTGGTTCCAAATGACAGTAGTTTTCAGCATCAAGACTGAGGTGCAACTTTAGCTGGAATCTTAGCTAAATTCAAAAGCATAACGGATGAAAAAGACAAAATTAGGAAAAAAAAAAAAAGCAAAAAAAAAAAAGCTTTGTTCTTCCCTTGTTTTCAGTTCAAGACAAAGAGGCACAAAGGGAAGAAAGTGAGAAGCAATAACAAGTAGAATGAGGAAGAGTAAGAAATACATATGTTTCTCATACTACTCCTGAAGAGCACGGGGAAAGCAGTGACTTCCTGAGATCTCAGTCATTTCTTGGAAGCTGCCCAGTTACTCGAAAGATAAAGCCACCCAGGGTTAAATGTGTCCTACAACCAGCTGGCTTTGTTGCATTCAGCAACAAAGAGAAGAATCGGCGCCGAACTCACTCCATTCCAGTACCCAGTGCCTGCTGTGCACATGGAAAAGAAAGACACTACAACAGCCACAATCAGAGTAAAAAACTGCATTCTCCTTTCCAGATGCCCTCATATTTGTCTGAATTTTAACACGTCACTATGATGCAAAATGTCACAGCCTCCCTGGGCAGCCAGGGCTCTACAACAGCTGCAGATGGATACGCTTGCTCTGCCAGGTTCTGTGTACAACCCTGCCAGCTCCTGACTTACTACTGCAGATGTAAGTCTCCACTTGATTACCACCTCTGGACTTCCAAGTATATCCTGTGGAGTTATATTTTGGCTGTTTGTATACTAAAGATAATTCTAGCCTATCAAAGCGCTCACTGCTTGTACCAGCTCCCAAGAAGGCTGACAACCAGCATCTCCAGAAAATAACCCCTCCTGTCACCAACTAATGCTGCCAGTACCAGATCATGAATACCACTGGAAAGACATCTGAGAAACACCCTTCCTCATGCAACTCTTGCAGTATCAGGCTGTACAAATATAACTGAAATTAGAAATGCCTGTACCACTAGTCATACAAAAGACTGTCCCCAAAGAAGGGGCAGTGATGCCCCCAAGCCAAGCCAGGCTCAATGTAGACTGGGGCTTCTCCTGAGCCACTCACATGGGGTCAAATTGTAATGAGAGTGGGATTTGCAAAGAGTTGACCCAGTTTCCCCTGAGGGTTATAGAAAACAGTGTTACAGAAAGAAAGATTTTAAGTAAACATCTATGTACCTAACTGTTTTGCTAGGTGACGCTGCCAACAGCAATGAATAAGTTCAACTAAGCAATGGTGCATGGCTCAGGGTTACACCTGCAGACAGTTCATAGGATACTGAGCACCCTCTATGCAATACCAAGTAGACAGGAAAGGAACAATCAGCTTGAGAGAAATGCAACCATGTTTCCTACAGGAGTTATTACAGTTTAGGAGAACACTCTCACCAAACACAGATGCATCAGAAGATAATTAACGTAACTTTAGCTCTGTATTCAAGATGAAGTTCATGCCCAGCACCAGGTCCTGCTCTTCTCCCATGTGACCATTTTCACTGAGGTCTATTACACAGCTAATCAGGAATCCACACACAATTCCAGGTGACTTCTAAGAGACCTAGAGCTCTGTGGAAAGACATCCTACATGCAGTTAGTTCACCCTAATGGCGCATTCCTCATGCAGTATACCCAGTATTATGGAAAGCTCGTTAACAGAAATGGGTCTGTGTCCATAGAGAGTCCAAATTAAACACTTCTGTGCATGCTCTTCATGCTGTTTGCTCATGGGCTGAAGGACAAAGCTCCTGTTCATAAGATCCTGCAGTATTAGGTGTGGAGAAGAAAGAGAAGAGCCACTACAAGCATTCAAATTTTCACTTTTCAATCAAGAATGCATGCCTATTTCAGCTCTCCCACCTCCATACGTTACTTCTCCTGAATTCTGTCGGGAATTGAAATATGTACCAGTTAATAGGGATTAAGGCCATCACAGTCATGCTGCAGAAGATACAAAAATTGAAATACCACCCTTTTAGAAAGAAATAGGTTTGGCAAACATTCAGAGCATCCAAACATTGCATGATGTAGAGATCAGAGCTCTTTCTGATAATCTTAAGATTCTACAGCAAATATTTTGAGTAAAGAGCCTTTGAGAGTCCGTGAGTCCACACTCACCTTGTGAAAGAGGATACAAGCTAGCAGAGAGCTGAGGGAATCTAAACATTTCTTCCCCTCTCCTACCTCAGTGACGCATAATACTTCCAGCAAACACCAATTTCTGTGGTACTAATTTGCTAATAAATAAATAAATAAAAGTCAGCCGTATAAACTAATTGAGAGAGAAATACATGCATGCAAAGGGTGTGAGCATTAAAACGTCCGAAGCTGTGCTTTGGCTATCCAAGATGACCAGAACGGAGCAGTCTTTCGCCGCCCGCTAAGGCAACAACTTTTCATCCTCAGGAATCACCTCGGGAAGCCCAGGAAGGACGCTGCCCTCCGCACCCAAGGGCGGCCTCCGCGGGGCGAAAGAACTTTCCGCGAGGACGGGCGGGCGCTCCGCACGGCCCCGCCTCGCCGCCTCCCCCCTCCCGGCCCTCGGCTCCCGCTCCCCCCCCCCCCCCCCCCCACCTCCCCCGCCGCCGGCTGCGGAATGGGCGGCTCTGGCTGCGGGCGGCCGGCGGCTGGCACACGGCGGAGGCAGCCGCAGCCGGTGCGAGGAGCGAGCCCACCCTGCCGCTGAGGATGACGCGCGGGGCACCGGCGCTGACCTCTCTCGTGCCGGTCGCGAACCGAGAGCAGCCGAGGAGCCGCGCGGGGCGGGAGCACGGTAAGCACGGCAAGCACGGCGCCGAGCTGCCCGAACGGAACCGCGCCGTCTTCGCTACGCGGTTCAGCCCCGGGAGCCTTCCGGACGGGACGCCCGGTGCGGGCGGGGCAGCGGCCCCTCCGCCCGGCCCCGGTACGGCTCGTAGGGTGGCTGAGAGCTCTGGTGCGGCAGCCTAGCCGGGTGCAGAGCACGGCAGGCGCAAAGCACCTGCTTTGCCTGCAAGGAGATGCTTTGCGCCTTCTCCGTGCTTGGAAAACGCCGCAGCCTTGAGCGGGTGCACCTCTGTTTCTTAAGCGTTACACAGTGCTTTTCCGCTACAGCTTATTAAGAGTTGACTTTCAAACGCTGCGTTTACGAATGGCATGGGAAATAGCTGTGCTAGAAAAAGGAGTCCGTACGCAAGGACGGGGTCTGGTGCGCTGACAGCTACGGGGAAGGCAGCAGGTACCTGCAGGCAGCCACGAGCAGGTGAGCCGGTGGGAACTATTTGGGCAGTGACGGACCCCTCCCCTTAGTTACTGCCCCCCGTGCAGTCTCTTAAATGATTGCTTTAGAGAACATCCAGCAGTCGGTAGGGAGCTGCAAGAAAAGGCAGCACTGCTTCAGCTGGCAGCATGGACTCTACCTCTTTTTCTGTTCGGAATGTGCCATGTTCCCTCCACTTGGGAAAAGGAGGAAGCGCGGAGCGGTGTTATTTCTAGCCATACAGAGGCTTTTGTGCCTCTGTAACTTCTATGTTGTTTTTAATTCACCTGACAGCAAAGGTATCCCACTGTTTCCATGGGAATTAGCTCGACATCACCATTCTGAGAGCAGTTCGCTGCCACTCTGTCTTTAAATACTTGGTGCTCCTTATGCTGTTTAGTTTTAAATTAGTAGCTATTTACCGCATACAAGCTCTTTTTCACTTGCTACTGTGGCACACGCCATCATCTCTGGGGTCTGAACAGCTATTTTTGACCCGTCTGGCTGATGTCTAGAATACAAAATTAACCTATTCACAAGTTGGGTTTTCCCTTCTCTCTTCAGAGACATCATTATGCTAGCAGTTTTCATCAGTATGGCTCCTTCCAGGTGGAATCCTGGTCTATTAAGGCAATCCTTGGTGATAACACTTTTTGTAACTTGGCAACAAGAGCTAAAAAAAATAATCGAGTTATATCCATCACACATGCAAACCTTGTGTCATGCTGCCCCATACTCAGCAAATTAAACCCTTAAGGGGAGGGGGGGGGGGGGGGAACCACTGCTTTGGATTTGTGGACCACTTGGTTGAATATCATTAGCCTGGCTTGATGGTTGTCCTAATTACACAAGTCCAAGACTGCAGGAAATAGCTGTAAAGTCAGCACATGTGCAAGAAGCTCTCTGTAAAACAGCAATCCATGCTTTAATTTCAGGCTTCTTTGTTGCTACACAGGTTATTAAGGAAAAGTATGGCTTTTAATACAGTTGTTGGAAAAGCAGTCTGGCTATAGTTTAGGTGTTATGGATTGCCTAAATTTATGGAGTTTATCTCTTGCCTTTTTGTGAAGGCTCCTTTGTAGCGCAATATTTTTACTTTAGTAAACAAACACACACTTCCCATGCTGTTTAGCTGTGAAGCTCTTGGCTCATATTCATTTACTGGTGAGCTGGGAGCACATCAAAAAGAAAATAAGTTGTGTTGTTAATGCAGAGAGATCAGTGCAGTGCTTCTCTCTGCTTCATTCCTGCTAGGTGATCCACCAGCAGTCTGACTGGATGTGCTCATGGAGACAGCATATAACTTCTACATAGCAATCTCACTAGAGAGCTCCCCTAACACACAGGGATGCACAAGGTCAGTGCTCTGATTTAGACCTAAAAAGCTAGATTTAGACCTAAAGCATCCACAACCTAAATACAAACCTGTATCTGGGGTCAAGTGGCAGCTCTGATGGGTAGCAGGGGCTGCCCCAGCTTTGGGAACCACATCTTTCCTGGCAGCTCACCTTCACAGGCCAAAGTGGGGAAGCAGAAGCTTTGCTTGCTATGGTTAGATAAGTGGATTTAGTTTCACAACTGATGTCATTCAAAGAAGATTAAGGTTCACCCAAGTTCTTCAGCTTAAAAAATGAGCTTAAACAGAAACTGCTTCACTTCAGTTCTCACTTATTTCTGTAAATTTCACTTGAAAGTAAAACTCTATGCAATAATTAAGAACTCTAAACTCTATCAGGTTTTATAAATCAGAAACATACCAGCTCTTGATAGCAACTTCTAGGAAGGTATCTACTTTATCTCAAACACTTGATCAAGCATGGTCTCCTGCACATAGCTGTAGAAACACTTGCAAAATTTCATTCTCCATTGCAACCTGCACACTTCACCCCTTTCAGAGTTCCCTGTTAACGTCCCTGTGACTCAGGCAGCTGTTACACAGTTCACTGCATGCTAAACAGAGTCAAGATTACCTCCTCGTCATTGCATAGTATTTAGTTAAAAGGTAAAGTGTCTACAGGTAACATTTCAAACAACAGAATGGTATTTTTCAGTTGAATAGTACACAAGCACTAGTTATAGAACAGTGAACATTTTGCATACTTGCTATTGCATTCCAGCAACTACTTGGAACACAGTCACAAGTTAAGTCACAAATAAAGGTAAAATCTAATCTTAGTCCAAGGCACAAGTATTCATAGACACAAAAGTAAGGCATGTACACTATACAAAACAAGCATCCAGTCCTCATGATTGGACATTACATTTTGATGAGAGCAATTTGACAGGACAAATGTAATGGTTTTATATTAAAAGAGGGTCGGTTTACACTAAATGTAAGAAAGACTATGAAAGTGATGAAGCACTGGCACAGGATGCCCAGAGAGCTGTGGGTGCCCCACTTCTGGAGATGCTCAAGGCCAGGTTGGATGGGGCCATGGGCAGCCTGAGCTGGTGGATTGCAGCCCTACCATGGCAGGGGGTTGGGAACTGGGTGGGCTTTAAGGTCCCTTCCAATCTAAACCATTCTTTGATTCTATTAGTTTATTGTTATTATTATTTGAATATTAAGGCTGCTTTAAAATTAGGAATGAATGAGTGAATCAGAGGGATGGTTCTTATTGCTTTCTTTGCCTTGAGCTTTTGTATTCCTCATCAAACCTGACCATACTGTTACCAGTGTTTATAGTCCATTAGCATCTAAATCTTTGGCCACATGCACCAGCGAAGAGCACAACCAACTGAACCATAGAGGCCTACGTAAGAAATGCATAATGGGTTTGGAATGTGGTGTCAAAACCTAATGTATATATCAATTAATACATCTACTGCAATCACAGTTGAGTTTTAACAGACTTCGTTAAAATACTGTCAGGAGCATTCTGTTCCTATTTGATTATTTTGTTGGGGCAAATGATCTTTCTATGAAAATCTGTATTGTTTATTTATTTTTTTCTAAGAGTGCTATTTATGTTCCGTCAGATATAAGAGATAGTAGTTTTCAAGGCATAATTTAAGTTCCTTCTTACACAAAGTAAGAACAATATTGTGTTTACCAGAAAGTACTTTTTCCCTGTATTTCTGAGCTTTGTCTTTTAATTTGGACTTGTGACACCTGATGTCTTTCAACAACTGAGACATTATAAAAATATATTTTTCTTCTTCCTTTCACTAACATTTGCGAAGTCTTTTCACTCAATATCAACTTACTTGTCTGTCTTCCTGTGATTCTAATTAAAATTTCCAAAATAAGGAATCAAGATATACTAGGCATGTAGTTGCTTTAGTTTTTGAGGCAATATGGCTACTGAGTTCCTGGCTAGCTTAAAGATACTGCATTCAAGAAAATATACACAAAGAAACTAAGTTCAGAAAGGGAAACCTGAGAGCTAAGAGTACATTTTCTAGAGCACTGCCAGTGGATGATATATCTTAAATTGATCTTGGATATAAGATGCATTTTTGGCTATACTTGACCAGGTGTACACAGCATTTCCTTCCTAATTCACCACATTAACTGCATGTGTTTTAAAAAAAAAAAAAAAAAAAAAAAAAAAGCTTATTCTGAGGACACCAGCAATGCTGAGTACATTTAGCAAAGCACCTATCGACCAAACAATTCATAAGTTGCAGAAAGGAAGATACCATGAACAGCAGGGTTATACTAACAGAGTGAAAGCCATCCAAGAGCAGGTTTTACTAATACAGCTACTGAAACTGTTGATACAAAAGAAAGCTTGGAGTCTTTATCAATATGTGACTTGAAACCATACAGCTAAGGACAGATTTATACAGATTTATCCAGTATACTGCAATGGTACTGGAATTTTGTAGGGCAAGACCAGTGCATCAAGAGGCACAAACCAAGTGTAGTGGAAACAACATGAGACATAATTCTAAAAATCTTCTTCTCATCTTTCACAAAGAAAGAACCCAAGTTTTTTCTAAGTACCGGACTTTACACACACATGAGCCTGTGTGCTGTACCCATGTACATATGGCTATCTGACATCATAACAGTGCCAGGGGCTAAAACAGCAAAAAAAAAAACAAAAAACAAAAAACAAAAAACCACCCAACATTCCTAAAACAGAAATACAAGTGCAATTTCATAAAGCATATTTGGCCGTTTTGATCAACTTAAATAGGCATTCTCACATAAATAGAAGATGGAAGCTTTGAGCAGTCTAGCCTATCTTTAGCTCCTAAAGCTGCTACAAACTCTCCTGGTTTACAAACATCCTCACAACTTTTCCATTGCCACTATGTTATATCTACTATACTGAATGAGAATATATTAAGTAGGTACCTAATGAGATGAGAAACCTTTCTGATTAGGGTGCGTGAGAGTATCTCTCTTCCTCGGTGTTAACCAGCATTTAACAAACCTACTCCTATGGTTCTCTTGTGACATGTCCAAGACTAGAGTTTAAAGTACAAAAAGCCCACTTAGGTGTCCTGTAGCTGCTTTGATGTTCTAGTTACACAAGATAGTACAAATGTATCTCCACCTCATTCCCTGTGGTCTTGCAACCAATGGACATTAAAAAAAAAAAAAAAAGCAGTGAGTGGACCAAAGAAAATAGATACCAGAATTCCCTATTTTGCCTTTTTGGTCAGTCAAATCTTCCTTTTTTCTTCTTCCACATCCTCTCTATGGTGATGATGAATCCAAACAAACCCCATTACACCACTGGTTCTAAGCTGAATTACCCAATCTAGAAATCACCCTGTAAATCTTCATATCACAGTACAACTAACACTTCTAGACCTTGCTGCATCCAGAAACAGTTAAAGTTTCCCTCCTGAGGACAACCTGGAGTGCTGTGTAGCAGAACCCTCTCATCTACTGCCCTCAAAGGCTCTGATGGAACAGACTTGTGAATGTATAAAACATAAGACAAAGACGAGACAACTTAGGGGTCATCAGGAACTGCAGAAAACAACTACTATGAGGGCTGCTTTAAAAGTAATGCCACATTTTATTATGGTTGCTGCTTTAAAAGTAATGTCCCATTTTATTATGTTGGCCTACCATGTCACAGGCACACGTTGATGGTATGGCAGTAGAACATGAACCTTCCTACCAGTATTCCATTACATTCTGTTGCTGGGGCAGTGAAGGGGCACTCTGACAAAATAGTGTCTGACATGGAAGTGTGTGTGAAGCAAAGGTGTGTCATTCCTCATGTGGAAAAACTGGCACTCATGGACATTTGTCAACACTTATTATATGTTTTTGAAGACCAAACAAAGGATGTGAGAACAGTGAGGTGGTGGGTGGTGCATTTGATGTAGGAACAGTGAGTCATCTCCACTGGTGCAGATTTTTATGGGTGCTGCATGTAGACTCTTGTTCATGGCTGGCAAAAATGCACAGCTATTGGTGGTGACTATGTCGAAAAGCAGTGTTCAGTAACTGAGAATTTGCTCTCTCAGTTGGTGTTATTGTGCTCTTTGTAACTATTGTAGTTTCCATGGAAATAAATAATAGGCATTACTTTTGGAGCAACCAACGTACTTCATAGTTGTGAGCTTCATAATAAAGGGAAGGAAGCAATACTGAAAAGCACATACTTATAAGAAAGCCAAATAATTCTACATCTAGTTTCTTCACCAGGGAAATGGAACAAAGAGGTAATTAAAACAGCAATCTGTGGTCTGAAATATTAACCTGACAGCCATGTTTATCTTCTGTGAAACAGCTTTAATGATGCTGTTTATGCCTTTACATTTTTCTCATAGTTTTGCTCACTCTCCTCTGTTGCCACTAATATTATTACACTTTCAGTACTACTAATAAAACAATTACTGAGCCTCTCTGCTGTTTAATGGGCTTGAAACCTCCAGAGTTGAAAATAATTAAGTTGGATATTTGTGCTTGCAATGAAGTTTGATATTTGATGAAAAAAGAAAAAAAAAAAAGCCTAGGAAAGATCCATAATAAAGCCAAATGGGACTACTGAATAATCGAGTCCAACATCAGTGTACCACAACAATCGCATAATTTCATTCAATTTACCTGTGCCAAACCTACTATCTTGTATAGATACATCTTTTGTTATAGAAATAGATTCAAATCTTGAAAACAGTAACACGAGCTGTGGATGCAGGCCATTTCAACTCCTGATCACAATAGAGAGGGATCATTCCCATCTGCCTCCATGCATAACTCACACCAGCCCACCCTGGTTTGGAACATATTAGCACCGAAGCATGGGGAATTGATCCCAAAATGTATTTCCTGCAGAAAGCTAAAAGAAACTTTCCGAAGAAAGGGAAAAGCGATGACTAAACATGAGCTAGGATTCAATACAGGTGACTGGCATTTCTACCACTTTGATATCCTCCCAAAGAAGTTGTTAATAATTCCAGAACTCCGAGGAGAACCTCAATATCATTTTATTTTTTCTTTCTTTTGTTTTTGTGCCTGAATCATTGGACTTTTTCTTCATCACACTCTTCCTAAACATGCTGTAAAGGGGAAAAAGAACACCTGCTAGGTTTAACATAAATCAAAAGTTTGTCAATGCTGTACCTCAGAAGGTAGACGTTAATGATAATTTTCTTTGTCCACTGTCTCTCAAATAGAGCAGATAAAATTGTTAGGAACCAAATTCTTACATGCTGTTATGGATTCCAAAAATGTGAAGACAACACAGGAGAGACAATAGCCCTGGCAGAATACTCTGGTAGGATTTAATGACAGAGAAAACTCAGCTCCTTCGGCAAGACTCTACAGTCCTTGAGCAGCTTGAAAAAAACATTTGCAGAATTGCTTCTGCTGATGACTAAATGTACACAACTGAGGAGAAAAGACAGAGGTAGAGTGGATTGGCAAGTGAGGGAATGAAGTGGGAACAGGGAGAAGGAAAAAGGGAAGAGTAAAGAAAGTAAATACAAATGGCATGAAATAAATTGGCAAATAGAATTTATAAGCGGTGTTACAGATGCCCTCTCTCCCAAACGGAGTTGTCATATTGTCAACCCCATACATGGGTACTAAAATAAAAGTCTTGAGATGCGATGTTTCCTGCAAGGCATCTGCGCCTTCAGCCCTTTTGCAATGAAGACAGGTGTCACATCTGCCAGAGGGCTGGGTTGGTTCTGGAGCAGATAGAGAAAAAGAAGACTGTTCTCAATATGCTATTAGTACACAGCTGCGTTACAAAATCAATTCAACATCATTCATAGCCTTGTCAATCATCATTCTGAAGTACTGCAAGACAAATGGATTTTTGCTGTGGCACTGGAATAGAGAACATGAATTTTGAGTTTTCTGGTGGACAGTTCAATATCCATATAGTTGTCTTGTCAAATCAGCAGAATATATGGTGCCTGTTAGTCTCCCAGTGCTAGTATACGAGAGTGAGCATCCCAAAGCAGCAGGGACAGGGGATTTGGCAAAAAGGAAAGACCTAGTGAAATTTCAGTATTTCACTGAAATACTGAAAACTTGGTGCAAACATCTCCTTAAAATACTGAAACAGTAGAAATCTTGTGGACTGCTAAGGAAAACAGTTAATGAAAGGAAGAAGTGTGGAAGCTACTGCTTCGCTGGTATAACAACCTGAGAGCTGTAGAGCTAGCTGGGGATTTGAGCTTCACCTGCTGGGACTCAGAACCATGCTAAATCATGCCAACTTCTTTCTCCGAATACCTTTGATATGCTAGACCCAGGCCTCCTACACTGAGTATCCTCCTGGGAACGGGTAATTCTGTGATGCTACTGAACACTTTAAGAAAGGAAAAGTCCATAGAAAAACAACCAAATGCGTACGATTTAATCTATCATCAAGTCTATAGTTGATAAATAACAGCATATCCTCAGATCTGTACTCACAGCGTCTAATATCCCTTTCATATACCACTTGATATGTTTTGACGGCCAGAAAATTGTTCCTCCACTTGAACTTGGGAAACAATTTATTTTCTGTAGTGAAAATGTAAAAATAACAAGGCATAGCAGAAATATCCCAGTCCTCCTCTTGTAAATAGGACAATCAGTGGTACAAACATTGAGCCATCTTTCAAAAATCTACAAGCACAACAGTGAGAACTGAAACTGCTCAGAGGGTGGGACCTAAATGAGTTTACTGCCAAATTATCAGTAACCGATAAGACAGCATGTGCTCTAAATTGTTTCTCCAGAAAGACTCACAAACAAATTTTTAAAATGCAGCTTCTGTCTTATCTCACAATTCTTAACCACTGCAAATAGTAGAGAGGTCTTTTCCTTCTTTTTCCCCCCTTCTTCATTCACCATTTTCATGGTTCTACTGACGAGTTGTCAATGGTAAAACCATAACACCAATCTAAGTAAAAATCCTTTTGACCTGCATTCACAGTTACAGGAAGTGCATGCTGCCCTTCTGGTGCGTGAAAGCTCATATAAAGATTAACAAAAAAATGAATAGTTAAATAATTTTTTCCTTCTTTATTCAATAGCAGATGCTTCCACGATACAATAGCTCTAAGCTGGGGGCCATGACTGTAGCCTTGGACAGGAGGAAGCTTGGCACCATGCTTACTGGCTTACCACAGTACACTGTTGAGTTCGTGAGTTCAGTGGGGGACTTGTGCCCGTGAGCTGTTCCGAGCCCTGGAGCTTGCTCCATCATGGGCACTATAACATTATGGTATCCTGCACGGGCTGTGGACAGGCACCAGAGAAAGGAAATCAAGTTGCACATAATGTGTGCCAGAGAGGGGGTGGAAGAAGCTAGAGCACAAAGTTGCAGATCCCCTACTCTGGAATGTGGACCCACGTCCCAGAAGACGCATCTCGGCCTACTGCAATTAGTCCCATCTAATTGCATTTGTATAAATACAGGGCTTTCACTAACCTGGCCCTCACCTCTCATCATTGCTACAGTCTGACTCTGCAAATTGCCATCTCTTGCCTAGGCCTCTGTGAATACAAATAACTAAGTATGCCTGCAGTAAGCCAGGCAGCTCACTCCAGGGTTTTAAAGGTCAATAATTTCTTTTTAAAAAAATCAATGTATTTGTAACAAACTACTAGAAACTTCCAGACTAAAAGCACGCTTAAATGGACAATCCAATGGGGCTGCAGGGGGGAATCCAATGGGGGAATTTAAATAACACTCACACTTGTCAGTTTTCCTATTGTCAGAGGGCCTAATACAAGGGAATTCTGAAAATTAATTCTGCTCTTTTCTAGGAAGTCACCATTTCATCATTCCCTATTCACAGCTTATCACATACAATAGATGCTATTCACGAGTGACTACTCAGGTACATTAAAACAGGAAAAATGTGTAGGCAATAGCAGAACAATGGCATTTCACTGTGTCAGAGGGAGCAGGCACAGTGTTGTGCAGAGTTGCCCTGAAAAGAAGGCTTGCTTTCACAGCTCATTCTGTTCTCCAGCTGTTGCTGCTAAAGTCATCACTTTTTTTTTGTTGTTGTTTTTAGAAAAGGTTTGTCTGTAGTCAAAAGAAAGGCCGAATTTTACCCCTCTTCCATTTGTATTAATGTTTGTACAATAAGTATCTGAATAAAATAACTCACCGTTTGGTTAGGTAGCTGTAATGTATTTAACTATTTATAGGCCTACACTTTCACATTATAATGAGAGCTACTCAAGCTCATTGAAAACAAGCATGGTTGGGAAATGCTTTTGATTCAAAGGAATTTAGATAATTTGATTTCCCTTTGTGTTTCTCAGTGTGACCACAAGCAGCAATGATCCAC
The DNA here is from genome assembly GCF_019238085.1 of Lagopus leucura. Taxonomy (NCBI): domain Eukaryota; kingdom Metazoa; phylum Chordata; class Aves; order Galliformes; family Phasianidae; genus Lagopus; species Lagopus leucura. The sequence goes on along the minus strand of NW_024962255.1, from coordinate 3,261,590 downwards.
AATAACCACTGTCTGAACAAAAAGACAGAAAACCTTTAAGGAAAGGTTATAGCAGGTTATACCTCACACAATCTAGAATAGCCTTGAAGAACAGCAAGAAAATAGCTGCATGCTTTGTCCTTGGTTGAGGTTTTCTGAGGCACCAAGGCAAGCCTCAGCTATTCCTTTGTAAAAGGGATTGGCAGAAAATAGGCTAGGGAGTCATGCAGGCCCCATAGGAACCTAGCTTCCTAAAATTAGGTCAGCACCGATATAAAATTAGATTCAGCGTTCTGCTGACCCAACCAAAAGGAGGAGGAGCAATTTTTAAATCAAGAATTCTTTAGGGTAATGTTAGATTGTGCTGGAAGTCACCAAGTATGGGCCAAAAACTTTCCCAGTGTTAGCTGCTCTGTTCTGCCAGCATCTGCTGGCACTCATTTGAAGCCCAAACATAGATAAGAACTCAGAAATTAACTAAGAGTGCCAAAATGTTTTAAGTCAAATCATGCAGTATTATTTAGACAAATAATTAAACTCTGTGCTTAAAGGGCATTCGGTGTAAGAGTTATCTACACAAATTAATTTCTCAGCTAAATTATCAGGTGAAATTGCTTCAAGTTACTCAAAGTAAATATTCAAAGCACAATAAAGTCAAGATTGTAATTACAAAAAAATATGACATATCAACCTTGGAACACACAGAACAGTGCTCTTGAACAACAATTTCCTAAAATCAATTCTAACTATCTCTTGCCTCTGAAGATCAGGAAAACAAAAGTGGGGAGCAGGAAATGCTCCTCTCCAGTAATGAACGATCTGATCTTGACTTAGAGAGTCATCCAAGCATAAAGACTAGAATGGAGTAATGAGAAAGGATAGCCCACAACAAACACCACCCAGTACTACCTTCTTAGCATTTCAAGACCATTTTGAAATAACGTACTGTAAACTTGTATGAACAACAGGATCACTTCAAGTTAGTAAACTAAGCTGCATGCCTACCCATTCCGTGTCACTAAGGTCACCTATACTGCAGTACCTCTTCAGAGGTACTCCAGAAGCTTGGCAGAAATCATTCAGCCTAAACCTACCACAGGCCCAGACAAGAAATTTGACCTTTGTTCTTTGAGCATCACAGAAAGCTCTGTCCAGTATAAAGATCTGTGCATTATCTTCCTTGGGCCATCTACTATTGGTACATGTCCATAGTTAATAAATGAGAGGTTGGGAAATTATCTCCCAGGCTGTTTGCTTAGAGCGAACTGGGATGGAAATTCAATACTATTGTGAAAACTGTTTACCTGGAGCTGTAAGTTACAGAGCTCATACAGCACACCAGAAAGTTTATGAACATTGGAGTGGGAAGCACTAATAGGACTCTTCGCAGTGAACTTTTGTTATAAAGATGCTGATTAATGGAGGAGCTCATCATATCCTGCCTTAGCTTTTGAGATTTTACCATACAACTTAAAATCCAAATGAATCATTAAGTCACTTTTCCTTTGAGTTCTCCAGGGGTGGTACTTGCAATGCTGATACTGCTGCATCCAAAAATCACTTTTAAGATATCACAACAAAATTCTTGTGCAGGCTAATAACCTGGTGCACTCCACATAGTTCCTGGTTTCACAGAGACAAGCACTTCCTTAGAGAGGGAACCCTGAGTGACAGTTTGTGCCCCAACCAATTCATACAAACAGCAGAACTCCCACATCATATGTATGTGCAGTTATTGCACATGCGGCAGTCTTAATGAGTAAGAAATTGCTAATATGCATGCTGTTTTGTGACAGACTGCTGTTTGTTCGCATTGTTCTTGGATTCGCTGGGGATCTCAAGTTCCAGTTGTGCTTATTTCCCCAAACTTTTTGCATTAAGAGTTTGCTAATCTGCATGCGCTTTTTTGTGGCTGATTAATTTTATAGATTGTCCTAGGTAAGAACTCTATGACTTGCTGAATTCAATATCGGTTTTAATCAAGTCTAGTTGCTAGATAATTTGAAAACACAGGGTGCCAACTTTATTGGTTTCTGTAGATTGCTTGCTCTCTCTATGTATAAATAGTTCAGAGAATCACAGAATTGTAGGAATTGGAAGTGATCTTTGGAGATAAGTCAAACATCTCTGCTAAAGCAGGTTTTCTACAGTAGGTTACATAGGAAAGCAACTAGGTGAGTTTTGGAAATCTCCAGAGGGAGAGACTCCACAGCTTCTCTGAGCAGCTGTTCTAGTGCACTGTCACCCTCAGTGTAAAGAGGGGTCTCCTCATGTTCAGATGGAACTTTCTATATATCAGTTTGTGCCCACTGCCACTTGTCCCGTTGCTGGACGCTGCTGAAAAAAACCTGGCCTTACCTAGCATTGACAAGGTCCCCTCTTAGCCTTCTTCTCTCCAAGCTGAACACTCCCACTTGCCCTTACTGAACCTCATTATCTTCCTCTCCACTCAGCTTTCCAGCTTGTTCAGATCTTGCTGAATGGCACGCCCATTCTTTTGCAGATAAGTAGACTTTCAATTGTAAATCTTTTGGTTTCATACCAAACTAACCTAAGATCAGTACAGCTCATACAACAAACTGATATATCTATATACATAGAGATTAATAAATATACACGTGTGTACATATATCTATACATAGAGACTTTGCAACATTCCAGGAGTTAGAAAAACAAAGTTCAAATCGAATTACTTGTATTAACTGAAATATAACACAAAATTCAGGTATGACAAGCTCCAGCCTTACTTGCCACGCAGACTGCTAACTGAGTCCCAGAGAGCCACAAACAATTCCATTCCGCAAGCAGCCAGGAAATATTGCAAAAGATGAGCAAATTCTGTCTAACCCCCCAATGAACTCAGTAAGGATTTGTGGAAGGTTGTTTCAGTATCATGCTCAATACAGAATGCTCTGTGGGGTCCTGGGTCTGCTCCCCTTCTATAGTCTCCAATCATCTCTAATCTCATTGTGTAATTCAACAAAAGCAGCTTCTGCGCCCCTGTTCACAGTATGCTAACACTAACTACAAGAATCCACTGAATCTCTGAATGCCATTCTCCACAGGATGATTTCCTCTGGCTGTCTGATGCTGCCTCTGTGTGCCCAGGCTCATTTGAAGGTGTCTATTCTTAAGACCTTTCAAAGTAACTACAGGAAAATAGCTCTTTTATGTCTGTTTTCAGAATCAAAAATTTTTTCTCCCGACATTATCTGCACATGACAAGACAGTAGATTCTTTCAATGTCAGGGTTTTAAAACTGGCAAGATAATAACAAGCGTGGCTAGTTAGATGTCTGTTTGGTTTTGTTTTTAAATGTTTTCTTCTTTTTTTTCCTCCTCAATGGCATACTGTATGACCGTAGAGATGGTCCAGATTCTGAGTTTTGAGGTGTTTTGTTATTGTTTCTGAATTAGGCTGCCCACTGAAGGCATACACACATTCTGAAGAAAGCCGTTACAGTCCAGGACAATGGATATCTTTGCAGACCTAGAGACTACACACCACATAAATGAATGGCTTATTTTTATAGCTTAGGCTGGCTTTGCCAACTAGCTTAACTAATCAGCTGTATGACAAATTTGCCAGAATCACCTTCTGGCATATTGTAGGGGATGGAAGGTCCAGAAGGAGCACTGACAAGCTGTCACGTCAGTGATGTTTGACAGACACACACTGAGAACGTCTTCATCTACTATCTAGAGAGCCACAAGAAAAGGGACAAAAGTATAAAAAAAAAAAAAAGCACACCATGACAGCTTTAGTGATCTTAAAACTAATATTCAATAGCAGCCTTGCAGTAAAACTGAAAAACTTGGAAAACTCTACAACTGCAACGGACTTCCTAGTTGGTTGTTAAGTCCTATAAGAAAGAAAAAGGGAAAAGCCCTTGTGCTTATTGAAGCTGACAGATACAGCTCATTAATAAGAGCACAGCACCTTTTGAAAAGTCAAAATTTCCTGGATTCCAGGTCTTTTCCTTAAAGTGCAGCGTATGAATCATGAATATTTTACAAATCATGACAATACTTAGAAACATTAGTTGATCTTTCCTGACAAATCCCATGAAACATGCAGCTCTGTTTCTGACTGAATTTAGTTTAAAAAAAAAAAGTCCAAATGATTGAATGTTAATTAGCCTATTTTACATATCTCTGGGTAAATATAGATTCCACGTCGCTGAGGACAAGGAGTTTGGTGGGGAAGGACGCTGAGGCAATGTGGGACACCTGCCTCTCTCTCACAGGGCCTATGCTGTTTCACACAGGAGAGCCCACCCCTACTCCCAGCTCAACCCCGCTGTGTCTTCTGAAACAGAAAAACAAATCCTGTACCTTTAAACCAGATTTTCTTTTTAAATTTTGGACCATTGTTTTAAACTCCCTGCAGAACTGGAGCAAACTGAGCCCACTGCTTCCCAAGTGCAGACTTGGCCAGAAGATACATTTTCCCCACTACTTCCTCCTCCAGCTCAACATCCCACTCCCTTCCTTAGGCATGTGCTAGTCAGAGGGCCGGGGGACTCGTACCCAAATGCCACATATGTCAAAATCTTCAAGGGGATGCTGTTTATAAAGGCTCACAAAAGGCAAACTGACCTAAGAGTGATCTTTTGGGGCAGCTCCCAGAGATGCTGCTGGCTTTTGCCTGTGGTAGGGCTGCATGGGGCTGTAACAGTCTGAGATGTTTTAATGATTTACACTGTGACCTCAGCAAAGGATTGTAGGTTCCGAGAGGCTTGACTCAGCACTTTCAAGTGGGGCTATAAGTCTTGGCTATATTTTTCCCTGAAAGCACAGCTACAAGATCAAGTCACCAAGCTAATGTGTGTGTATGTGTGCTAATGTGTGCACACAACGCTTGTGCAGGCTGCAATACTGAGAACTGAGCCACCTGGAAGAAGTGGCTGGAAGTCCAGCAAGCAGGAGCCTCGGCTCCCAAGTAGGTACCGTATTGTATGTACCACTTTGCACCTCACAGTTACCCTTCCAGTACCAGAATAGAAAGGGAAACAAAGAACGGCTGTAATCTGTTGTGGGAAAAGGCAGATGAGCTAAAGCAGGCATTTGCAGATGTGAAGCTGGTGCTCATGTTCCCCCACTCGCCCACTTCTTTTTTCACCCAGGAGCTGTGGGTTTCCAGTTGCCACAGCGACCATATTAACAAACAGCAGCACAGGCTTTGCACAAACGTGATTGTCAGAGCTGAGGGGAGTCCAACAGGTTTTTATTAGCATTTTGTTGCTACAATACATGCTCTCTTCTCACTTACTAGCAAACGTAAATGCAACACTTCTTTTTCTTTATTGCATGCTCCTCATTTTACAACACTGAAGGTTTTTGTTTAAGAGGATATACCTATATCAGAAGCCTCTAAATTCAATATACCTCATCTTTCATATCTGAAAAGGCATCACATGATTGCAGCATTCTTTGAAAGGCACAAACTGATTTGCATTAATACTTCTCTCCATGAGCTAGCTAGGGGACTATAAATACAGCTCCTGTCTTCAGGATTACTTAGCATTTTTGCTCTGAAGGAGGAAAAAAAAGCCAAGAAAAAGATTACCTGCGACAGATGGAAAGGAGGAGAGAATGTTCTGTACATCACTCAGAAATTAATGATTAATCTGTTGGTTCCTTCCAAACGTGAAGATCTATAAAAACTGAATTGCACTAACTTCAACACCTGAACACTTCTACTGCATGGTTTTCAAGGTTCATATGCATTTTTTAAAATAAATTACTGACACTCCATAGGATTAAATATTAACTTTGGCAGATTTTCTTTCTAGAGAGGGCAGAATCTAATTTTAGCTGAACAGTAACAGTATTTTGCATTTCTGTACTCCCTTCGATCCTCACGCTGCTTTCAAAGCACTTCAAATGCCAGTCGAATTACTAACCTGAAATGTGGTCCCATCCTAAGGGCAAAAAAAACTAAGATCTCATCAAGGGAAGTCCTGTACACAATCAGCCATTGACCATGGTTAACAATAACTGCTAATTAACTATTCTCAACACCTAACATTTGTTCGTCTTTATATTAGCAAAATAAGACATAAAAGCTTTCCCAGATAATGTCATATAATTAGTAAAGAACTTATAAATCTGTTCAAATACAACTACAATATATTTGTACAGACACATGGTATAAAAAAAGCCACCAACACACAGCATTGCCAGCTGAAGGCTTATTTTGCAGTCACATCTAATTTCCTTAGCAAAAGCAATGGCTTTACTCTTGCATTAAATTTGCTTTGCACTTCACATAGGTATTGCACTAACTCTAGAAATGGCTTTCCTCCAAACATTTAACTAGCACCATGTCAGAAAGCGCTCAACAGAAGTGCACTCATGACAGCTGGCAGCCAACATTTCAGATCGTTACAATTATACGTTCTTACTCAACTGTCCATTCCCAAGGAAGATGCTGAGATCTCAAGATGAAATTGCACAGAAGATTCTTAGGGAAAGTAACTAAATTCAGTGAAGTTCTTCAACTTCTCTTCCTTTTTATTTTGTATCAAACAAATGTGTTTTCCATTTAGCTATAACAAACTAGCATTAACTGGAAATAAGGTAAGGTACTGATCTTTCTACATCCAATTTATTTTTACTCTCTGCAATGAATCCTGTCTGCATTGGATGTCTTCCATCTGCATCTAGTTGGCTCGATAACCAAGTCATTGATATCCTTGCCTGCATTTATTGAAGTCCACAATTCTTTTCAACAAACCCCACAAAACTAAATACAAACAGGAACCAATAGAAAAAAGCAGTGGTTTCTCTTCCCTCCCATATCTGTCTTCCCAAGTCTGGGCAACGGGCTATAAAGATAAGCTTTAGCAGTCAATAATCACTAGTAGCAAACACCAAATACACCACAGGTACAAGCTCTCCTTCTTTCTTTGCAAACCATACCGCCTAGCTAGGATAAGCAGCTGCTTATGTTACTACTTTAAAGCTCTTAATACCATTTGTTTGTCTATGGTAGTGTCCTGGACCAGCCTACTGGGCTCTGAACTCATTTCCACGGTGAGTTCTCTCCCAATACCTTGTAGTTGTGCCTAAAACATTTATAGAACAGCTTCCATTTCTAAAATAGCTCACAAGCTTTATATACCACTGAGAGGATTCGCTTCACCTACCCAGGCAGACTGTGAGGCAGTTTGACAGCTCTCAACACTGCCACACTGCACATTTTCAGGAATGCTGCAGAGGAAGAAATACATCCACCTAGCACTAGCACTCATGAGATAGATGAGCTACAACTATATAAGTTTGGAGCAATACTCAGAATCTTGGATTAAAACCTCCTGGGGCTGTCAAAGCTATCAAAGGGAAACAAAACACCCATCACCTCATGCAGTATTGGTTTTACTCATTATATGGTAGATTTCACATTTCGCATTTCTTCATCAGTGTTACTAAAAGACTTGGTTATTTTTTTTTTCTTCAAATTGTCTTTTTTATTTTATTTTAAATAAGACATTTAAATTGAAAAAGCTTGGTTGCCTTTTTTTTTTTTTTTTTTTCCAGTGAAGAATGAGCATTCCCATTGAAAACAGAGCAGGCACCAGAATATTCAGCCTCTCAGGTTAGCAGTGGGGAATATGCAAGTCCCTAACACAACCCTCTACAAATTACTTTTGTCATCAGCATTTCCTTTTTTGAGGAAAATCGTCTTGATAACATAACAAGTGAGATTTCTCTGTTACCAGTGCCAATCTGCTGAAGGGTTCAGGTTTAACAATGCTTTCTCAGTTTCCTAGGAGTTATCCCAGATGCTGAATAATGTGAGATGTGCCAAGACAATTTTGCAGATAGTATGACTGAAAGTTACTCCCCATTTCAAGGAATTACAAGGAAAATGTCTTAAATAACAGCTTACAGGGAGGCCATATGCATTCAACAAGAAAGGAGCTTTCTGCAACCAAACATTTTTCTGTACTTGGCTGGTCACGTACAGAATGGCTACTGCCAGAGTTAAAACAAGACCGTAATACTCAGATTTCCAAGATTCAAGAACAGATCAGCAAATCAGCATGTCTGTCACTAGAAAAGTAAACCAAGCAAAACCACAAAAGGACCAAGAGTCTTACCTGACATAAAGCTATTTCTCTAGATCAGAGAATGGCCTGGGTTGAAAAGGACCACAACAACCATCTGGTTTCAACCCTCTACTATGTGCAGGGTCACCAACCAGCAGACCAGGCTGCCCAGAGCCACATCCAGCCTGGCCTTGAATGCCTCCAAGGATGGGGCATCCACAACCTCCTTGGCAATCTGTTCCACTGTGCTCTGCAGATACCCAAACAACCAGAAGCCCATCAACCTGATGAAATAACAGACCTGCTTTAATGTCATCCTCTACACAAGCTCCTTCTTTCTTTTGAAAATCTTTCTGCCAAGATGGCAAAACAAGTGCAGGCACCCTTGCACATCATGACATTGTGTCGCAAAGATTAAGAGTGGGAGGTCTTGGAAGACTTCAAGTAAAAAAAACAAACAAACAAAAAAACATGATTGATTTTTGCGACTAACTACTATCTGCCTGACCACTGCATGAAATCACATATGTATGAGAAGTCTTTTTTTCTTTTAATTGAGAAATATTGTTTTAATAACTAGGTAAGTGTGCACATGATGCATCTCTGAGGATTTTTTTATTGTGTTTGAGAAAGGTGCCAGATGAATACAGCCATGCAAATTGAACCACTCCACTAAAACAGAAACAAGTGCAGCTTGCAGTGCTACTGCCCATGCTGCCTCCACAGCTTTCACAGTGAAATTACATTAATCACAGCCAGGAGGGGACAGACTTAAACATAGCATAATGCTGTACATCTACAGCTATGCAAAACAGCCTTTCTGAGCAACTCCCAGGAATGTCAGCTGTGTGATGGGGACAGCTGCCCACCAGCCAGCAGCTGGACCCACCAGATCACTGAACACCAAAAGCCAAACAACTTCCAGAATAACACAGTTTTGCCATCCTAACTAGAGAAAAAAGATGCTTTATAACACTGCTAATCTTATGACTTGCCCTTTTGTTTCATTGTTTTAACAAACGCACCCAGTTAACAGATGCCTTCAGTTTCATCCTTCCTTGATAATATTTTTTGTGTGAATGAAAACTCACTGAATTACATACAGCTCTAACCTTTACTGCTAATGCTTGCTGATGGCAATATTTAAGATATCATCCAACTTGATTACTACTGATTACTAATGTTCTTAATTTCTACACCAAAAACACAAACACGCACCATACTGTACAACTCTTTGCTATCTCAGCTTACATAGAATAAAAGACCTTTCCAGTAGGACAGCTAAGAGCAAAAAAAAAAAAAGAAATAGCTTCCTTGTAATAGTGCTCTCTTTCAAATAGCAGGTATTTCTCTGATGGTTCATTTCAGAGCTTTTTAAACAGTGATTTGAAGGCCCTTACTAGAGGCCATCAAAGACTGCAGTAACTTGGAAAAATTCAGAAATGGAAATAGTCAGGAGTGTCAGCCAGTAATCTCAGTCCACTTTCTCATGCAACTGAAGCTCTGCCGCAGATTACATGCACTGCAATAGTAAGAAGCTTCCTGAAAATGGGAGAAAAGGATGCTGAGACAACACAGCATGGCTGCAGTAGTTGAATAAATGTGAAGAGCTAGGTGTGAAAAAGTGAAGGCATCTGCATGACCTAGGGCAGAATATTTTTAGGATATTTCCTCATTCCTGTAGAAACATGGCAGAATGTTAATGCCCTCGTTATCAGTTCATGCACTTCTTATCTAGAGCATCTTTGTACTGCTATTAAATAAAGCTCATCGCAAGCTTACTGAAGGTTTATCACATAGCATAAAAGTAAGTAGCAGTAACCACCCAGTTAAAAATATGCCTGAGAAGCACTCAAATGCTTTTATTCTTTTAAGCTGAAGTCAGGCACCACTGCACAACTGTAAACAAAAGCAGCTTGAGCCATTGATCAGGAGCTGGAGGATACATTAGTCCTCATTCAGTACAGTTTGGATGACAGGACAGACAAGACAGAGAGACAATAGGTCTCCGTAGGGAAAAATAATTATTCAGAGCAAACAAACTTTGTAGCGAAAAACTTCCTTTAACAAAAAGTCAAACAGCTTGCCCAGAGACATTTTGCTATGTCCAGCCTTAAAGGTTTTGAGTTATTCAAGACAAGACCAGGCAGAGCTCTCAGCAACCTTGCCTGATCTCACAGCTGATCCTACCTTAGGGAGGTGGTTGTACTTAGAGACCTTCCAGGGTCTCTTCCAAATGGGTTTATCTATAACAGCCACTGCCAAAGATAACCCAGAAGAACATTACATGCACAGGAAAGAACCATTAGTAATTGAGTCAAGGGGAAGGAGGAATGTATGAAAAGGAGAGTATTTTACATGTAACTTCCAGATATGTATGCAGGCATATTAACATAGCTTTTGCAATGCACACAACTTTGTGTTTGGAGAAGAAAAGCCACCACATTTATGAAGAGAATTATACCAAAAGTACTTCTCATCAAAACTCTCATAGCACATTAACATCCTTACAAAGTACAGTGTTTATGATGAATACATTGCAAAGACAATTTTCATTTTTCCTTGAAATAGTAATATTCATAGGAAAAACTGACAAGTCAAAATGACTGAACACTAGCTGTTTTCTCTAGCTGAACACTAGTTGTCAGCAAGAAGTGAAGCTAGGAAAACTCTATCCTTTTCACTCCTCAGTCCTTACGATATTCACCAGTGCTTGTCTTCACTTTCTCTCGCTGCTTTCATATCTCTCAGTGGGTAAAAGGCAAGTTACACTTTTCTAACCTGAATGCAAAAATACCCTGCTAATCACCATCTTCCTCTTACCGGATGTCAGAGCTAGCAATTTCTACCATCTTCACTGAGCGGCCATGTGTACATCTCTTCTGATTTCTTCATTACACCCAAGAGTGGGTGAGCAACTGCAACTAAACTAACCTTTTTTTTTCCAAGAGATTTTTTTTTTTTTTGGAAGACATATTCAGCAGTCTCACTTTTAGGCAGTGTTAGATATGAGAAAGATATTAACTTCTTTCAATCCCAACAGTTATAAACCAATGCATTTTTTAAAATAGACTTTTTATTTTTTTTCAATTCATGTTGCTGTATCCCTCTCATTTATTTACAACAGGGAAAAGCCAAGCACGTTTTTCAACCCCTTGCCAACAAACTGATTGTTCCTTGGCTCAATCTGTTCAGCATATTCCAGACTACAGCAAGGAAGTTATTTATCCTCAGCAGCTTGGCAGTATTGAGCTGTGTTAAACAGATGCTGTCTTTTACACCCCAGTCATAAATACTTATCACTGGTGGAATTAAAGATCTTTTTATGTTAGGTTTTCTTTGTTTCTGGAGATCAAATCACACGTTAAAATATTTCATTCTTTATCCATGCTCACGTTGTTTGCTAATTCTAGTAGAAAAACTTTGTTTAGCTCAGTTTGCAGCATTAGGATTTGCAAGCGGTTCTTTAAGTCTGTTCTTTTATACCTCCAAGATTTGACAGATAATAGCACAAATTTCTCATGCAATAATTTTCAGTTCTCATTAAGAAGCAAATTCAGTGAGAGCTGTGAGAACTGCAAACAAGTAACTGAAATGCCAGGTACTTGTGAAGGAAATTATCACTACCAGCTAAGGTGTTTAGTTCATGGCCAACTGTCAGTGAAATAAACACCAGTCTCCCAGCTAATAAATTTCAGTCTCTTTGCATTATCAAGGGGCAATACTAAATCTATTATTCCTTTATAAACATTATTCTACAATGAAAGCCAGATTCTAGAAGTACTAGAAGTTAGATTTTATTTATGTGCAACTGCTTCATTCATTCTTCAGTTATGCAATTTCTCTACCACCTAGTTCACCGCTCCCTCTACATCTCTTCATACACAGTTCATATAACTCTCAAAAGAGAAGGATAAAATAGGTATCCCAGAGTAGAACATAACAGCTGGAAAAACAAAAATTATACTCAACACAGGACAGAATGGGCAGAAACGCTGCTACATACATTCTCCAGCTGAATGTTGTCTAGCAGTGTGTGCAATAAGAAAGGATACTTTCACTGTCAGGGTGAGGTAAAAATCCCAGCTAATACAGAATTATCTCTTATGGATAAGTTTATGTAAGAAATTTAGAGCGTGGATATCACTGAAAATAAAGAAATGAAACTAACTGATAATCAGGAGATGGGGATCTATGGTGGGATTAACTGTGAGTATGGCATAACAACAGCAGAATGAAACAAAATACGAGCATTATTGAATACAATTTAAAAAAAAAAACCAAAAAACAAAACAACCACACATGGTTGATCTTACCAAAGAACTAACTTCTAGTGAAATCGGTGTGGTTCTGCAGACAACACTTTTCAAATCTGCAGCAATAATTTCTTACAGTAGGATCCCAGTAGTATTATCCTCTAATCTTAGCAACAGAGGAAACAGAACAAAAGAGTAAACTCAGAAAAAGTAAAAATGGATATGGACTTCTCCAGTGCTTTCACACTAAGTTTACTCAGCAAATCAAGTCAAGAAAGTCAGTCTACAAAGCAAACAAATTTAGGTCAAAAAGCTTATTTACAACATCCAAAGAAAATCCACAGCCATGACAAAAATATTCCTGGTCCAGAAATATAAATACTTGAATGCATGCTGTAACATCCCTGTAAAACATAGCTGGACCTTAAACAATGATGAAGCAGATAAAGAAATAAAGATGGGTGAAACAAACTTCTAACAAACAATTGATTACTCAATTCAGCATTTAATAAAATATTTAAGGAAATAAGATAGTTGCAAGCCAGTATTTTTTGGTTTTAGCCTGGAGTATAACTTGTGCATTCAGGTCACAAGAAAATACTGAATATGTGTGTGTATATGTGTGGGGTGCAAGGACAGATTGAGTGGATGGCACATAGAGCAATTCTATGCAAGTAAGCTCTGTGGCAAAGAAATAAAAATAAATATGAGTGACTGAAGCGTAGAAGCTTGCAAAGTCAGAAATGGGATTAGAAATCTGTTCCTGATTTCAGCCATTAACATTTTAGCATTGCAATTTAGTGTAAACCACTACTTTGCTTTTTTAAGTGCCAATCATGTGGGTGGCATCGCCTTGCTTATTTCCTGCTCTTACTTGAAAAATTTATGAGTCTGTGATGCAAGAAGCATTTTTCATTTGTTGTGTAGAATTCTTCTGCTACCGTTAATTTCTTCTGTACTGATAAACTGTGTGGGTTTTTTTTTTTTTGTTAGTAAGTAGGTGGTATTTACTAACCCTTTGTTTTCAATTGTCCTCTGTATACATATTCTAAAACTAGAAACCATCTTGAATTTATGTTTGGAAGAAAGAGTAATGAAAAGACTGAAATATACAAAAATCACTGTTCAGAAGTATTAAATCTGCTTCTAGGAACACAACTTTTCCATTTATATTACTTTTCCTGAAAGCCTGGCAGAGGCACACACATTTCTTTAATGGTTCCCATCTGTGCTCTCATCTCTGACAGGGAGCTGGCTGACGTAGTACAGGACAGTTTGCTATCAGAGGCATCACTTGGGCTACGAAACCAAACTCACCAAGGCATGCAGTTTCTCAGAGCGCTGCCCACAGAAGATGAATTGTCTATCATGAACTAAACCCAGGTGAAGAACTTATCTGCACACTCCTCTGCAGTCAGCAAGCAAAGCCTGTTGACTTAACCAGAGAAATCAATTGAATTACTCCTCAGAATACTGTTTTCAAATAGTTTCATTACTCACCTATGTCTGGGAACAGCACCTGACAAATAAGTATTGGTATTGTTTTAAAAATTATTCATGTATTTGTTTTCCTATTGACCCCTATGTAACTTACTGTAAAAACTTCAGCCAGATCTATTTGAAAATCAGTTAAATAGTTGTTTTTTGTTTTTTTTTTTCCCCAAAATGAAGTTACTCAAAAATAGGAAAAACAGCTTATAGAACTCATCTGGCTAGCTTTGCTATGCCACCACACATTGTCCTTGTGGAGAACCAGAAAGAGGCATGGTGTCATTAAACACATCCACCCAGAGAGATTAACATGGAAAAATTACACTCAACTGACAGCATAACTGCACCATGTAGATGCTTTTTATTTTGCATGATGAATATACAATAGTATTATTGTATCCACAATTTGTGGCCATCTTGCCAGTGGTCCTGAGAGCAGCAATACATAATAGACAGAAAAAACTGTAACGAAAAAATGTACATGGCTGGCCTGAAAAAAAGGCTTTGGAGAGCACACACACAGCCTGCAATCTCTCTTTTTATCTTCATCTTAAAGAAGACGGAATATTGATTCCTCTGCTAGACTTTTTTTTTTTTTTTTTTAATTATAGATGGGACTGATCAGTAAAGCATGACAAATGTCAGGGGCAGGCAGGGTTTATCATCGGCAATGCCTAATAAAATAGGCAACATCTCTGTGCAAGTACTCAACTGTCATTGGGAAGAAGGGATCCCACAGATGAAGGGACACAAACATTGCTTTGACAGAGAGGTGTCATACCCAGCTTTTCTCCAAATGTTCCAGTACTGACTATTAAGGATAATTTAATGCCAGGCTTTTCATTACTTCTATTTCTCTTTTTTTGTTTTGTTTTTGTTTTTGTTTTTTTTCCATGGAAACACAATCTCCTTTTTTATAGTTGTCAAATGTGTTATGAAAATGAGTGAAAATCTTTCTCCCACATGCTGAGCTCCACATTTCAGCATACGCATTGTATTCCAACAAGATATATTTGACATGGACATTTTTCTTCTATGTGTTTTTTTTTTCAGGTGTTTATTCATACAACTCTTCATTTAATATGCATCTGTATATTGTTAATTGTTCATGGAAAAATACATGCATGAGATATGCTTACAGATTTTTTTTTTTTTAATTTTTTTTTTTAAATCCAAAGCTAAAGGGTCCACTATAGATTTTTGTATGCTCAGGGCTTCACACCTGCCAATTTTCTATTCAAAATTCTAAGAGCAGAAGTTATTTACGGTGTCAGAAGAGGCTATGAATCCAGGACTTCAAAATTTGCAGTAGCACTTGAATATAGACACTATTAAATATCACAAAGTCAATCATGGGCCAAGTTTCTAGCAATGTGTGATATCCCAGAAAACTAACCTACAAAAGATTTATACTCTTATGCAGTTTGTCTGTCTTTCTGCCTATAACTAAGCCAGACTGCGCTCTCATCCTATCACACTACCAATGCAAGCAGGATAAAAATTGCCTCATCACTGAGGAAGAAGTAGAAAAATCAATTCCCATATTCAAGGAAATTGTGATTTGAGTAGACAATAAATCCATAATACATTGTCTCCTGGTTATCAAAGTCCCATAACACTTTCAAAAGTGGAGGTCAAGAGCCTAAATCAGACTGCGCCCTAGCTGAACTGCAATTTGCTTACCTTTCTTTCCTCTTACTCAGTTTTTATCTAAATCAGATTCTTCACCCACATAAAGCCATGTTTGCTTTTTAAGCTGGCTTTGATCACCTGTTTCTGATTGCTCCCTAACCTAATTCAAGCCCTGTTATTCCTCACCAGCGCTCAAATCAACCATCAGGAATGGCAACATTAGGAATGCTGACCTACAGAGAACACCACATGGCTGCACAGGTGTTCCTAAGTACCATGCTGGGTCACATACCTCACCAGTAGTCCAGATATCATAGTAATTCCAAGCTAGATATCATCCAAAGGTCTATATATAGCACACTGCCAAAATCCCCCAGCATTTAACCCTAATTTTACTAGTAATTTTAGAAAAATAATCTTAACAAGTGATGACATCATGCAAAAATATAACCCAGGACATGCATATATAGAGAGAAGTAAGCATGGATCTTCTTCCTGACTCCATCCTTGTCAGCTAAGTCAATATTTAGATTTGCTCTAACTAGAGATAGTACAATGGAAGGTGCATTTATTTTTAGTCACTTTTAATGTATTCAATTCCAATTTCATTTCTGCAACACTGCCAATAAGAACACTCTAAAAAGTTGTAACCAAAAGTATGAACATCCATGAGAAAAAGTTCAATTGCACAAAAGTTTGTAACAAACAAACCTCAAAGTGTTACGTTCCCTTCCAAAGCAACCTCACTGAAATTTTTCAATGAATGAATGTTTAAACACACTTTCAAATAATTACTTCTGTAATATTTCTCCCTTAGCTCTGGGAACACAGAAGACGTATCACCCACAACTCTCAGTCATGTGTCTTAATGACCATCCTATTAAACACTAGAAAAAGTAAGATTTCGTACAGCAGCACAGAGATCTGCCAAACGTGCAATACACTAGTCAGATATTTTCTTTTTCCTTACAAAACTCAAGGCATGTTTTCTCTGTGCGCTCTACAGAAAATATTATCTCCATTGATTATCACTACATCTACTTGAAGATTAAATTACTGAATGTTTTTTCTCCATTACAGAACATCCTTATCTTCAACAGACAATAAACAGCCTCAGTAGATGTCAAGAAGGATATGCTTACAAAACAGGGGCAATATCATCTGTGTCTCACTAAAGACATGAAACATACCATCCATCTACAGAGAGTAATTGCAGTTAACAGCTAGTTGTGTAACTGCACACACCCTTCACTATACTTTAAAGTTATGCTTTTAACGCCTTTTTAGGCTACGTGCTTTGACAAGTATAACAAAGGACTAACAACGATTTATTTTCAGATTTATTCCTTATTTCAGCTGTATTCATCACAGAAAAAGATTGTCATGGAGTGAATCAAAAGCAAGCCGAATGTCCAGACAAGACGACAATAAACACATATTTAACACATCTTAGTACCAGTAAAGATGAGCATTGGGACATTTTCTCAGGAAATGCATATATAACTGCTTACCCCCAAAAGCCCCCTCTGGCGTTTCAGATATACTCATCATAATGCAACCAACTATGTCTATGCATGACCTCATGTATAAATGAGGCCCCTAGCTCACACCAGCCTTATTATCACTGACGTTATCTCAGTGAGTAATTGATTGGACTTGGATCCTTCTTACTGATTGCTATGGAAATGTGATGCAAGTCTTCCAAATGAAAAGCTACTTGCTCAAGGAATTGTGAGACAAGCGAAAAAGAGCAAAAAAGGAGAGCTTAAGACATACACAGGTTTTCCCTCTATGTTTTGGTAGGGTCACTTGTTCAAAGTACTTGCTGTAAGCGGGAGCAGATGAAAGGGCTGTCCAAAAGCCTTCGTCTTCTCCTGACTAAACCAGTGTGTATTTCTCTGAGTTCACAGTCAGTGTTGCTTTCATTTTGAAGTTTCTTTGTCTGTTATGGGAATTTGGAGCCTGCATAATCTAATCAGCTCATCAGTAAAGATACAGAAGACAAGAATGTATTTCTTAAAAATAAAAATTAATGAAAAAATTAGCTCTTCATTCAGCATCTCCAGCTAAGTTGCTTAATCACTATCTTCATGCAGGCCTCCTTTATTCATGCAGCAGAAAAAAAATAATCAGATGCACTCAAGCAATATTAATCAGAAATAAATACCACCTCTCCCTCTATGGTACCAATCGCCTTGCAGAAATGGGTATGTGTAAGGATGACCATCAACTCTATATTAACAGTTTTCAAAAGAAGGAAGCATTTCAGTAGAGTCACACCCTGGTATCCTCTGCTTTTGGAGTCAACATTCTGCCAGTGCCATTGGTTACACTTCCTTTTGGTAACTCAGTGAGAAGGCAAACCTAAGCGTGCAGGAAATAACTCATCATAATATGGGCTGCTCAGATACTGTGATAACAGAAACCAGATAATTGTCTTGGGCAGATTAATTTATAGACAGAAAATAATATCCAGACTAAAAGATGGAAAGGAACCACTAATGGGAACATTAACTAAATAGAAGAATACTTAATTTTCCTTTGAGCTAAAAACAGAGTTTAATAATCTTTTAAAGGGCATAAGTCTGCCGAGAGAATAAAATGACAGAGTATAAACTTCCCAATGTTAGCACTGACATTTGGCTAAGTAGTGCTCACAGTACAATCTAAAACTTCAATAATAAGAAAAAGGAAGGGCCTTTCAAAGTTTTTTAGATCACAGTCCACATACGCGGAAGAAATCATGCAAGCTTCACGGTTTGTGGCAAGAGCGTGACAGTAACCAAGACAACCACACAAATGCTTTCTGCAAATTCCACTTATTAGAGCACACAAAACAGATACCAGTCTACTCTTTGCTCCATATAAAGCCCAGTCATCTATATAAGCCTAGGATCTAGTTAAGACCACAGCTTTGTCTCAGCTAATTAACATTAACTCTCGCATTCATCATGACTAGTTTAAGTCAGCGGATGCACAGTCAGGGGTTCAAATCAGGGAAGAAACCAAAGAATTTGTTATCCCACAAAAAAGCAAACAAATCTTAAGTTTCCTGTGGCAAACTGGACAGTGTAGGAATACCCATACAAGGTTGAACCACTGTAAGTACATTGACCTACTGGTAATACTGCTCTGCTGCACTATATCCTTCATAGTCAACAGCATACACATTTCAACGTACTCACTCATTCCCCTGTACTTCTCTTAGATCTAAACACATAGTTGAAGGCTCCAAGTCTACAGAGTAGCATTGCATGTGAAACTGGATTCCTTTTTTATAGGGAATGAAAGAACATTGCTTGTGGTACTAATAGGAATGGGAGGGTGGTTGGACTAGATGATCTTGCAGGTCGTTTCCAACCCTGTGATTCTGTGTGATTCTGTGTAACAACTATTTCATATTAACCAGTCTTGAACTCTAACAACTGCAGCACAACGTGAATGCATTCCTGAAATTTGAAATAGGTTACATTAATTTTCAGTGCATCTCTGCTCTTACTGCTTTCTAGTCAGTTGAATGCTTATCTGTACAAAACCTTCTGAGTTATGTTCATCATTACTTTGAGGTTCATGGCTGCTCCAGCTTCCCTGACAGGATCAGAATGACCTAATTCTTCACTTTCATTTGTTTTCCTCATAAATAAATTTCCCAGGTCACAAAAGTTCACTTCAAAGAGGTGTCTTCTTTTGCTAAGCACCATAACATGTCACTCATCTGGATGTGTGATGGTCTCTAGTTACCTACTTCATCATGGGCTGTCTTGGTGCGCACTTTTCCTTTGCCCTTACCCACAGGTTTAGTCCAAACCTTACTGAAACTTAAGGGCTTAAGGAAGCCGTTCTTCAGCCCTTTCCAACATCAATTAAATCAGCCTTCCTTTTCAAGGCTGCAGTTCTTCATACTAAAAAAAAAATCACATTCAGCAAAATGTGTCCATCTATCCTAGCCACTAGTCATTATCAAATGCAAGCTAATTCTTCCCTCCTGAAAAAATGGGTACCATCTGGGATAAACATGACAATCTCACTTTCTTTAAGAAAACAATACCAACAACAAAACCTGATGTTAGTCTCTCCTATTTAATAAGCTCTTGAGTCACTACAGGTAACATATTTGAACAAAAAGGCTACAAAACACACCCCCACCAATACTTCACTACATACACACTACAAAGTTGTGATAATTTTGAGACCCAGTCCTTTTTACAACAGGTTCCACATCATCCAGTTCCGCAACACTGTGAACAGCAAGGACAAACAACAAAACTCTATCCCCTGTGAAAAGCTAATTTCTTTTGCCATGCCTAAGTGTTAATATCAGTATTCAATTACTATTTTTTGCCTTCTCTTCATTATTATTATTATTTTTACAGGATCTCACAACCGCACTTTCATTCCTCAAGACTCTTTTTATTATGCGTGAATAACATCTAAGATACCTGATTCTTTTTTGACATCTCTTTTAAAGAAATTCTCAGTCTTCTCAGAAAGGTCTGTATTAGTCCAGTAGGTTTTTTTTCAAAGAAATTGTACCCCCATTTTTTGATGGTAAGCAGAAACAACACTACAGTTAACTGTAAAGGCACAGAGTATCTTGTGGAGGAAACACACGTGCTGCCATTTGTAACCATATGGCAGTACTTTTTGCCTCCTTTTATTTACATGTTTTATGAACTCCTAAACCAAAAATTTAAGGTGCTGTGCATGGAATACTTGCTATATATTCAATCACTGAAACTCTGAACAGTCTAATAGTGGACTTAAAGAGATACCAGTTACCTATAAGCAGTTAGAGGAGTTGACTGGATGCTGAAATAAAAACTGAGTTCATCTGTAATTTTTCCAAGAAACCTTCTGCTTTTGGATTCACTTTTATCATTTTTCCCTCCTATTATTCTGCTGCAATTGCAATAAAAGCCCAACTGGTAGATAAAATATAATGAGTTATCAGGCTCATATTGCTTGTTCTGGGAATTAAAACAGGCTAAGACTTTCTCAGTATGCAGTAAGGTTTTATAGGAAAACTGTTTCTGTAAAGAGATTTGAATGTAAAATACCAATTAGTTTTGAATGGTTGGAAACATTTCAGAAAAGGTCAAATCAGTATCTACTTTTACATCTGTAAAATACTTGTAATAAACTTAAAAATCATCCTAAAATATTTTAACAGAGCATCTGCTTGCTACTCGTAACTACTTAGCAGAGATTACTGTGTTAAATTACACAGTTTTGAGCTTTTTCACACAATGCATACAGTTTGAGAATCACACATCAGCATCTGCAAGACTACAAAAATGGAATAGAATGTGAGAAATATATAAAGAAATCATCAAATCTTAAAAGCTAAGTGTAAAATAATAGGTAATATTGTCTGAGAAGGATTTGTTAATAAAACAGATTCAGGTAGCAGGCAGATGTGGCCTCCCAGGCTCCCTCACAATCACTAGTATAGGAAAGTAACACTGGTGAAGCACTCTATATGAGAGGTGAAAAAAACATAGGCAACTTGTTGGTAACTGCAGCGAACTCTTAAAATAGACAGCTGTGCTTGGCCATCCAGCACATGACTTGTCTGTCACATCACTGTTGCCACTGCTGAAATGCACCACTTATCACCTCACTGTGCTTACATCCACTGTTTGGTTTCAAGAAACATTCAGTAAGTTCCGATGAAAGTCAGTGGGTGCCATTTTTTTTTCTGCATGGGAGAATTCAATGACACACCTTTGCTTCATGCACACTTCCATGTCAGATGTCATTCTGTCAGACTGCCTCACTGCTGCCATCTGTCACACAATAACAAAATGTAATGGGACACTGTCAGGAAGGTTCAGCCTCTACTGCTGTACCACTAACATCCACCTCTGATACAGTGGGCCACAATCATAAAATGGGACACATTACTTAGAGAGCACCTCTCATGTATGTTCAAAGGTCTTTACTATGAACAGAAAAGTAGCACCTCCGTAGCTTCAGATTTTGTCTTGGAGATTCAGGTAGAAGCTTTTTGTTTGTTCATAACACTCCCTACTTCTGTGTGCAAAGAGTAATGCACCAGTCAAGTAAGGAACAGGTGCTTAGGGAATCAGCTGCTCCTTCCCTTGTCTCATTTCAACACAGCTCTCTCAAAGGTATCTAAATCAGGCAGCATTTGCTAAGCTACATCCATTCTCTGAAACTACAGGTCAACTGTGCTTGCATGTCTTTTGTTATCATATTGGTAAAATAATGATGTTGTCAAATATTTAATGTAGTTAAACATTGGCATGTATCTGAAAAAAACACTGTCTCCACTAATGTTTAAGGATGCTCAAGCTATTTTTCAAACTACATTTTAAACTAACAAGGTTAGATACTTTTATTACATCATCAGCACAATAATCTTCCTCTTCTTGCATTAAAAGTAAAGCATCAGACACCTGTTTGTCAATCTGTCCTTCTGCTTGCTGCCAAAGCTGACTCAGCAGCATGCTTCAGGCCTCTTCTGCTTTCTGTCCTCTATTACTGCTCAAATTCTTCATATAAAAATGCATATCTGAATGCTGTCAGTCATGCTCTAGGGATGTTAGATTTCATTATGTGAAGTTTTGATTTTTCAAAACCTAGGGACACACAAGCGTTTTTTCTATGTGGAAGTTCAAAATATGATTTTCTAACAGACTGCATATATGAACAACTATAAATGAAAGGTTATAAATCATTTTACATGTATCTAGTCTTCAAGTGGAAACCGGTGCACCAAATTGTGTTTGGTATTTTAGCTCTACCGTACCCAATTCACTGCCACTAAATTCCACGGCACTAGCTAAACACAGGCTTTCTCCATACCAATCAACTGCCCAGTAGTCCTAACTACAGTTAGTATGAATGGTTTTCTCGTCACTATAATTACTCCAAGTTCCATATTTGTCTTTTATCTGAAGCACTGAACAGAATGTGCCAAGGAGCTGCGAAGCCTCTCTGAAGGCAGCCAGCTGCTGTGTGTGACCCTCAGCAGTCAATCACCCCTCTTTGTCATGCACATTTCTTTCCGTAATGTGCAGCTGGTACCTTAACATAGTTCACACATGAAGCTTTTTTAATGCCTTCTGAAGACAGTCTGGGCTGGGCTTGACATAGGAACTGCACAGATTCACAGGCTTGGGTTTTGCTCCTCTCATTCATCCCTGCAGCATTTCCCCTTCCCAGAGAGATCTGAGCACTGAAGGCATTTCTGCTCCTCAGCTCTATTCACTTAATGGTTTATGGGACTTCAGAGATCCTCTTGCTTTCCTCTGTTATCAGACACACCAGACCTTGACAGAGCAAGAAACACACATATTTTCCACCTAGCAATGAACTGTCTGCTAAGGGAGAAGTAAAAGGAAGGTAAAGAAAGGCATGTTTGGTTTCTTAAATTGCATCATTAGTCTAAAAAGAATGAATGACTCAGAACATTTTCTACTTTCAAAACCTCTTTGCACAACTTTGCTTTAATCCCATTATCTGCTAGATAACACAAGCGTGCAGGTGTTGGAAGGTCTAGGATAGTCACAGTTCAGTTCCACAGTCATCTACCAGCACCACTAAGTAGGCGTCTAATTGCTAAGAGAGTAAAGCAACAAGAATTTTAAGAATAATTTCTTGGCAAAATATTATCATTTTACAACTTATCTGTAAGTCGTCATAAACTCACGATAATCATTTCCTTCAACAATTCACCGTATATTCTGTTTTGTGTAACTTTTCCTTCTCGCATATTAACCTTCTGAATCAGTATGCCACCGGGCTCAAAAAACAGGTTGAAGCTCAGTGAGATTCATTGCTGCACTGCTAACATTGCTGGAATATCTTTCTTTTTCACTCATCACTGGGCCAGTATCTTTCCTTCCTTCCATCCTAGGCTTCCCTCCAATCTGTCACTCAGTTATGATTCAAGACCAGACAGGAGTCTGCATATCAGTTATAGTATATGAACTTCATAATCGTTTGCTCTTCTCTGTTTCTGTTGGCCAATTGTTTACATCCCTCCCCAGCTGTTCTCCCAGGTTTTTGTTTTGTTTTCACATTATTGTAGCTAATACTTGAAGGGTCATCACTCTTCCAAGATCAGGACTTTCTACCAACTTAAGAAGTTCTACCCTAGGAAAGAGAACAGGTCTTTGACACAAATTGCTTCTTTTATTGCTGACATCAGTAACAGGACTGCCAAGGCTACTCATGCTACTGTCCTGCAGAGGAATGCTGTGCACTGCTGCAGGATGCAAAATAAGAAGTGAGGAGCAGCATATTGCCATGGAAATGCTTATGAATGCCTTCACTTCTGATTGACACTACCACAGGGAGTTTCCTGCTTGCTGGGAATGACTCAAGTGTTTATCTCCCACTTGCTAATAATATACCAATTATGTCTGGATTCAGAAAGTAATCCTATTCCTCATGATTGTTTCTCTTGATTTGGGCTTCACATCTCTTGCTCCATGAAACTACTGTCTTTATCCTTAACCTAGCTTTTGTTTTATTGTCTAAATAAACCTGATGAAAAGTCATGTCTACAAATACAGATTGTAAAATAAAATAACTCTTTAACCACGTATCGTTTGATATTAACAGGTATACAAACAAAGATTAGAATTCTTCAGAAATGTTCCCAGCTCTTCTGTTCTTTCATGGGCATTTACAATCTGACCTGCATGAGAAATCATCATCCATTTTCAACACACACACCAACAGATCTATTCATCTCCATCAGCCGTCCAACACCTATTAATCCTTCTGTTAAAACATAAGCTACCAGGGGCTATTTGTGTATTGTACCTGTTTTTATCTTATGAAGTAAACTTCCAAAAAACTTACGCATGCTTATTGTATTTCCCTATCTAATACACTGCCAGTTTCCAGACCTTTCTGTGACTCACAAGCTCAGTGGACACAAAAGATGACTTTTCAGTTGTCTTGTTGGGTCTGTCCAAGAGAATCCTCCTCCTTTTTCAAGTCCATGAAATCTCACCTTTCTAATCGCCAGTACATGTTCAAAATATAACACATTAACAAAATTTCTTTGCTTACATTAATCTTATCTACTAAGTCTTTCGACAAGCGATTTCTAACAGAGGTCATACAATATCTTGTTATCAGCCTTTGAAAACCATCTTGTCATGATCATCGTTCATTTTTGAGTAAGGTGTAGATTCTCTTCATTTTGTAGTCATGACAGCTGGAAAATTACTTTGAATACAATGAAGCAAGAAAGACAATACGAAGGCTTATCTCCTTAGCAGACAGTAATGAATAGCAGTACAACTTCACAATTTAGCCTTACTTATCAAGAGAAAATCAGACTTCAATTGTAAGTTGCTAGGCAGAACTTATTCACTCTGTCCTTTGGACGAGCTCTAGTAAGTTACATGGATGATAAATAAGTTCCCCAAAGGAACAAAAAAGTGACAGTTCAAAGTACGGTGGTCACATTTACACAGCGGTCACCTTTGCAAAATTGTGGAGTATATCTTGCATCTCAGCTGATCTCTGTAACACTTCAGCTCACACTCCCTAGTGCTATTGAAGGAACGTGAATTGGAAGCACAATAGGTGTCATTAAGAAAGGCAAACTTGCATGTTATTGATCTACTGGTGGCTTTGTCCTATCCCTTCACTGCCAAGCTGTCATCCTCTCTGAGTACACTATTGGTGATAAAATACTTATTCATTTAATTACTTTCATTAATGATGAACTTCAAGCTTCAAAACATGCAACAAAGACAAGAGACTAATTAGGTATTGAGTTGTCTTTATCAGATTCAATTCAGCTAATCCCCGACTGTTCCCATTCAATTATTTCAGAGTACATCTTTTCTCCTTAGATGGAGTTAATACCAAGGCAATACGTTGTCTCACTAAGACCCAGTAAAGTACAGTAGGTCATTTTATGATAAGACGTATAGGAGATCAAGAACTGAGGCATGGTTTGAAGCCAAATTAGCATGGCAGTGAAATAGGAACTTTCTCAAGCAATTCATACGTCCTCCAGTCTAAGTGAGAAGTACAAGGATAAGGGAAAATAATTTAAAAATAAAATAATGTATCATCTGAGGAATTGTACAGGATCTAATATATTTTTCAGCATTCTGTGTAACTCAACATTCTGACAAAAACAAATTGTCACACTGCATACAACAAGGAACAGCAACGAGCTCAGTGTGCTCTCTTAGGTAAAGAGACTCCAACCACATGAGGTGAATAATTACTACAACACGGTGAATTTAACTTCATTTACCACGTGTTAAGAACATGACCAACTGTCAGGCACCAAATCAGTCTCTTACCCACATGGTTACAATTCATCCCATTGAATTGCATAACTAGGAAACCTCCAAACAAGTCAATATGATAGAAGCAAAAGAGCATCTCTCATGGAAAAATGAAGGTTAATCACGTGAAAATACTGAGTGGTTCCTACCGTAGACTCATCTAAATGTGGATGTCTAGTGAAATCAGAGAGATAAGACTAAATTTTCTTGTACTGAATTTTGTTTTATTACTAATGCTTTAACTGGTTCTATCATGGAAATAGTTGTCTTTCCAGAGGCTGTCTATGGAGATGTATTAGGCATGTATGACTATCTAGACACAGTAGCAATAATGCACTTCCTTGGTTAGCAGCAACGGTAGTCTATTGAAATAATTTTGCATGGTCCATCTCTCACTGGCAAACATCTTAGAAACCCT
>NW_024962255.1:3234912-3235372 GCF_019238085.1 Lagopus leucura | reverse complement strand
AAAAAAAAAAAAAAAAAAAAAAAAAAAAAAAGGAAAAAAAAAAACCACCAAAATGAACTCCAAGAGTCTACTCACAATAAATTCAGGCAGCAAATCAAAAACTGAAAATGGGATACAAATGAATTTTGGGCCTTATGACCAAAGCTGCAGGGAACTGTTTACCAGAAATTCAAAGTCCAGCGAATGAGCCCCTAAAGGCTCACTTGGAAAAGTCTGAAAACCGACTGGCATTTTCCCATCAGGCACAGGATGAAAAGCAAACCTGAGAGTTGCCAATATTTATCGCTCCACATTTAGAGACTGTGGTTTTTATCTGCAGAGAAAACCAGCTGGGGAGAGGAAAGGCAGAAAGACTATGAAACTAGAACAAACACTTAACAGTTTCATCCCTCCCCCCCCCCCCCCCAAGAGATTTCTCTGCTGACATTAATTAAAATTTCTTTAGGGTTATGCACTTGGA
>NW_024962255.1:3210919-3234899 GCF_019238085.1 Lagopus leucura | reverse complement strand
TTTTAATTAATGTCAGCAGAGAATTCTCTGCTGACATTAATTAAAATTTCTTTAGGGTTATGCACTTGGAGAGTTTGCCTTCTTTTCCTTCTTAAATAGCTTATTCACCATGTGATGGATTCTGTTCTGCTTGGTGTGCTGAATACTGCAGGGCAGGGAGAAAAGCGTATAGGAAGATGCTGTTGCCAGTGGTCCCAAGCACATAGGTGGAGCTTAACTCAAACGTCAGCATGACAACAAGAAAAATGAGAATATTCTGGCACAGAATGGCCCAAAAAACACTGCACAGACAGGCTGCTGTTGTCCAAGTGGTCACAATTTTAGGGCAGCATATGAAGGGGCACAAAGCCCTGCACCAATAGCAAGCTGTCTGTTGCGTATTTCATCCACTGAATACAAATATTTGACTTTACAAGATTGATCTTTGTCTCACACTTCCTTTGTGCCATTATGACTTCATGGAGAGAGACAGAGCAAGATTCTGTCAGCATCATTTATTTGCAATGAGGCATCACTTGTTATTTTTTCATGAGACTGGAACAAATAGATTATCCTGAGAAGCTGAGCTTATTAGACCACAATCCTAGCTTCACTCTCAACAACTGGAAATTTTGTTGTTTCACCTTCTTGCTTTCCTCTGTACTCACTGCTACATTTACATTTTGTTTGTTTCTCTGTATAGCTCCACTATTAGAATTTTGGGACTTTCTATCACAGACCACATTAAATGCCAAGTTTTGGAGTTATGTCTTGACTTTGTGTTGCATCCGCGCAATAGAAAATAAGCAAGCTATCAGGTAAGATGACAAACTAAGTTTGTTATCTATTAATTTAATGGGATTTCTGGTGAGAAAAACTAGATGCTTGTGTGCTTGCTAATCACAAGAATTTAGACTGAGGATGGGTGTGCCTTATATAGAGCATCAGTCTGGGGTTGTTTGGAAAAAGCCTAAAAAAGGAATTAAAATCCCATGTTTCTTTAAATTTTCAAAGTTGGCAGAACTTCACAGAAAATCTTGTGAGAAAATCTGTCTAGGTATTTCCTCTGTTTCATGGGCTCCAAACACTTATGGATTTTCTCATGTGATAGTACAGCATAAGCTGGCTCCTACAGCAACCCACAGACAACGAGCTTATGCAAACACCAATGTATCACAGGTTTCCCACGTGATTTCATGAGCAACAACATCTTGCACTTCACAGCTGGGTTTGCCTATTTGGATGCTGAATACAAGGTTGAAAGATCATAAAAGCAAGTCACGTCTTCTGATTAGTGGAGGAATCTCAGCAGAGCTAACTGTCAGGCTTACTGGCAGTTCAACAATGCTTCAACTACAAGTTTAAAACTGCCTGGAGAATGAGTGCTGCAGCAACATTCAGGCAAGCAGAACAATTTATGGGAGAAGCAAACAGCCATCCCACCACAAGCCAAACAAAGCATTCCATTATGTTTCAAAAAGTAATTAATATTTTCAGACAAACATATCTAATGCCTTAGGGCATCTTTTGTCCTTTAAGTTTAGTTTCTTATATTTTGAATCAGATTTTCTTTGATTTTCCATCTAAATTAAACTTAGGTGGAGAAAATGAAGATACAGACTCATTTTTCTGCAGTCTGCCACTTTTGGTAGCTCATGCCAATTCAGTTGCCAGATAACACCCAAATCATTGCTCTTTTCCTGCATCCTGCAACCAAACATTGCTCAGCATGTCAGGGGCTCCCAAACAACAATGGCTGAGTAAGAATACATAGATGTTTATTTTCCCTTCCTGAAAAAAGATTCCCGAAATCCCTGTTCCACAGCCAAGTACATCAAACACAACTTTACTAACAACTAAAGATGTCTCGGCACTGTTATTTAAAAGTGTCTTTGATCAAAAGCGATGACAGATGACTGTTACTCTGTCCTGACTTACAGTGTGTCTGCTCAAGCATGCTCTTAATTGGCAAGTGCTTCCCCACTTAATATCTGATTTCACATTTCCACAGAATTGTGGTAGTCAGTACCAATGGCACGCATGAGCTGAGATGGATTAAAGACCAAATATGCTACATGGTTTAAATTCCCATTAAGATTATTAGCTGCTTCAGCTATCCAGAAAGCAGTGAGTTTTGACAGAAGAGAAATACAGTGCCATGTACTTTTCTTCAAAGGAGTACCAGCTGTCAATTAAGATGGAGTTTTACAAATCAAAATCAGTAGAAAATACAGATTGAATTCTATGAACTACAATCCAAGAGTTGGGTACCACACAAAGTAAGTGTGTGTTGGGACAGCCCAACTTTTAGGTATGTTATGAAATTTAATTAAAGATAACCTTAACACTTTTATAAAGTATTTGATTACTCCCCAAAAGATTTAAATTTGATTAAATTTGATTATATTTGATTATTTGATTAAATTGATTAAATTTGATTTAATTTATATTTAATTTAGCTGTAACTTTCCAAGAGTGCAAAAATGATTATTGAAAGAATAAATATTTAAAAATGAGTTGACATACAAAAAAAATGCCTCTTTTGTCTAAAGTGAATTGAGAATGCATAAATACTTCATCAAATAAATCTACCTCCCAAACAGGTTTTTGCTTTATTGTTGGTATTACCCAGGTCGCAAGCCCAAGAGCTGTTGAGCTACCAGCATATGCCCTTCTTACCAGGACCAGTGTTGTCTGTGAAAATGGGGAATCAGCTTTTCCTTGGTATAATAGTGTGAACTACTTTGTCTCATTTTCCCTAGATCTTTTACTGCAAATAAATTGAGCTATCATTTACATGTGTAGCATAATTTTCTAAGTGGGCATGCAATCCGCATTGGGAATACTCAGTAGAAGAACTAGCACAAGGAAAGATGTTTCACCACTTTTTCTTTTCATATTAAAGGGCTTCAAGTTCTCGAGGAATTTCAAGGGTATTTTCACTAGCTATTATTCTACTGTTTTTAGATGCTTGTCAATCTGTGACAGAATGACAATTGAGAAATTGAGTATAAAGCAACCAAACCATGAACTGAGAGAGCAACTCTGAGAAGAGACTCAAAAGGAAGCTAAATGGTAGATAAGATGGATTTGGAGATGAGAGAGAGGAAAAGGGAAAAAAACTCTGAATTCTTTTCTAATGTTTTTCAGGAAACAGGATACATAGGTTATCTTGGAATTAATTGCACTGCATCCAAGCAATATATAAGTTTATCTTTTCATTTTATCTTTTGTTTTTCTTTTTTGACTTCACCAGCAGCATTAACTAAATAAGTTTGTTATCAAACTCATTATGTTACCATCCCTACAAACTGGAAAATTGCTCACCCTGTAGAGACCCAGGTTAGGTCTGAAAAATCATCTTCATCTAAATTATTCCTCACCTTCTCTTTCACACTGTTTTGATGTAGGAGTCATTCATTCTAGAGGGTAGTCAGGCAGCACACATTCATAAAAACATAGATGATGAAAAAAGTAAAAAGTTTAAGATTTCTTCTTTTAAATAAGTTGCATATGGACAAATGAGAGAATAAGTAAATAAAATGGATTAAATATTTCCATGGTATTTCCTAGTCATTTGCCTTTGACCAGATGTTTCTCTGCCCATGGTTCATAACTCACGCTCAAGGAGCATTTTATGGAAAGTGATTTGGGGGACTGCTGCACTGTTGCTCGTGAAAAGGCAGGTAAAGTAAACTGGGCAATTTCCTGCGTGGAATCAATCACCAACACAAATGACACAAAATGTCAGTCCCAGAAAGCAGTTATTGAGACCCCACACACGATAAAAATTGATTTGACTGTATCAACAACGTTCCGTCTATGAGCTTTGAACATTCAGCAACACAAAGGGTCAAGCTCCAACAAAGTTTTATGGAGACAAGCTTTACTCTGTATATCACATTAATTGAAAATCAGCAAATGATAGTAGTGCAATCAGTACCATCATTAAAAACAAAAGAAAAAGGATATAACTAAGACTAATTAACACATTGTACTAAAATACAAATTCTCTTCTGTGAACTGCAGCTGTTTGTCTTACTTTCATTTTTTATGAACTGCTGTGAGTGGGAGTGGAGGAAAATCACTGGTTTGTGAAGGTCACAGTCAAACCTTTCCTTGTGCAAAATCCTTTGCTAAGCCTGTCTCCAGCACAGTAAGTGATACAAAGGGCTTTTCTCCTCTCTGCTCCTTGTTCCTGCTATATCTCTACTTAGTTGTGAAAACAATCTCCTGATTACAAGCCTTGAGAAACAGCTCCCAGCTCATGTGACTGCACTAGCAATCAGACTGCCCTTGTTTTCCTATTAGCAATAATTAACTCTTCTTTCAGATCTTTATAGGCCAAAAAAAAAAAAAAAAAAAAAAACCAAAAAACCAACCACCCACAACCAAAAAAGAAAACAACAACCCAACAAATCAGTCTAATAAAATTGCAACCAATCAACCCAAACATCTGTTTCTAAGTAGTAAGGCAATGGCTCCCCTTCTCTACAAAGATGGTTTTCCCATTAGAAGCTCCAGTTCCTTCTACTGCACTGGGTGGTATTTAGATCAGAGAACAGACCTGTAATTATACAGATGTGTTTTTGAGGCATGAAGTTAAACCCTGAGTCACTAACATGTTTAGCAGAGCACCACATGCTTGCAGGCTGTCTACCTATACTCTCTGGAATGGTTTTTCAGATAAGACAAATCTGCTCCTGTGCAAATTAAATGAAGAAGTGCATAAATATCTCTTACCTAAGTATTGATTTAGTCAAAGAAGTTTTCATTTATCTCTGTTTATTTTTAAATAACTGCTGTAAGTGGCAGTAGAGGAAAACCTCAGCATAATTTTTTCAAGGAACAGAGAGCTTTCAGACCTGCCAGTTTCTTAAAACATAAAAGCTTGCTAAAGCCATCCTTGCATCAGTTATTTGGGAAACACTAATTCAATAATCCCTCACTTTCAAACACTGAAGAAACCCCACCCTGTGCATAAATTCATCAATCTGTATTGGTAACCATTAACCAGCATTGCTTTCATCAGTTCATGTCATGTTACTCCCCAGGAGTAGCAGGAGGTTAGCACAACAAGCCCTATCATACACAGTTCCCTCAGAACCCCATGTAGCCCCGAGTGCTCCTACACAGTGACCATCATGGTAACCTCATAAAGCTTGTAGTTGTAGAACATAAAATGATAGACATGGGAAAAACCTATCCAGTTTTGTATTTTTTTTTTTCAAACCATATCCAGTTATCTAAATCCCCAAACATTAACACAGTGGCTTCCTAGAGGTGAAGCTCAGCTCTGACACTGCATGGACAGGTCACTTGGAATCACCCCTCATACCTCAGACTTTTCAGGTTTAATAGGAAGGAAAGCAAATAAGTGCAGGTTTCTGAAGCTCTATACTGAAGCTGAAGACTATTTTTCCATTATTAAGATGATGATAGTTTCCTATATTTATATGACAAACTTTTACCTATGAAGATGGTAGTATAATGCAAAAAATATTGTTTGCATTGACTGAGGTATACTAGGTACCTCAGGAAGCACTTTAATCAAATAATTACCCTGTGCTTACAAAATATCTTCACCCATAGATATTTTATTAGGAAATAAAATAATGACGATGCTTAGTAGAAAATGATTATCATCTATTAACATTCCCAAGATGGTCTAAAACTTGAGGTAAAAATTGAGATTTCTGTTGCTTTGACCTGCATAAATACTCATTTAAAAAAATCATTACAGACCAAACGTATTGCAACATAATGAAATATAATCACAACGCAGCTCTACTGTACATATTTTGATTATAAAAGGAACTGAAGTAAATGTCGAAGATGATTAGTGAATTAACATTTATAATTACCTTAATCTAACACCTATGGGAAATTCCAAGTATTAAAACCAAACATGCTTAACATTAAGCTTCTCTGAAATCATATAAAGCAACTTCTACAGTAACCTAAACTGTATTTCAGATTTTCTTCCCAAGTATTTTTCCATAGCAGGAAAAGAGAGGAGAAAGAACTGGTAAATGGGATCTCTCACTCCATTGCACTTAACTGCACATGTCTGCTCTAAACCCGGACACTGATTAAATATTTATCAGAGGAATACATAAAGATTGCCTATAACAGATAGATTTATTTCACTGAGTCCCAGCAGATTGCCTCCAGGAGTAATCCTAGGACGTGGACCAAATATGCTTATCATTCCCTTGTATCCCAGCTCAACAAAGACCACCCAGCTACTGGCTGACTGCTGTCTTCCAGCCAGATGTACACACACCTCACCACATCCATACTACACTTTCTCCAGCCTCCTTTGGGAAAGCATAGAAGGTTATGAAGGTGACCATTAGAGAAAAACTAGAATAGAGCTTTATTTCTGAAAAATTGTAGTAAGCTCCAAATCTTACAAGTTCATACTGAAAAATCCATCTAGAAATGTCAAATGCCTGTCACTGTTAGTCAGCTGCCATTTTGATTCAAGCTTGTTAAAAAAAAAAAAAAGTGATATCCATTTGGAACTGAAACATCTAACCAATCCAATCTGAAAGTCTGAAACACAGAAGCATGTTTTATCAGGGGTGCCCTGCAGCAGGATATACTCTTGAATTTTTCATGTTTTAAGCCAACAGAAAAATGTTTTTCCAGACAGCTTGGAGTACAGTACATGCAAAAAATAATAAAATAAAATAAAAATAATAAGATAGTGCTACTTATTCAACGATATTTCATGTCTACTTGTAATTAATTTCATGACTCTCTCTAGTGGCAGCAAATTGCGCTACTGTTTGATATAAACTGTCAGTTCTGCTTTGGAAATGGTTTTATTTGCAGGTAACTAGAAAACAAATTGGCTTGTGCCTTATGTTCCTGCAACACATTTGAAAGGTAATTATAAAAAGAAAAAAAAATATTAAAGTTCTGTGCTGTAGGACAAGCGCAGGCCACTGAAAAACCCATTTTCCAGCAAATTGTGATCCATTAAGAAAATAGGAACTGCAGAACTGAGATAGCATCTGTCACCAATGATAAATTATAAACTTATATTGGGAGATAATTCAACAATGATGAGAACAAATGACCACAAGTTGCTCAACAAAATTCAGAGAAGTTCTAAGATTTCTAAAGTACTGTAGATCTTCGGAATGCTAATTTTTACATAAATCACAGGAAAACCAGACATTTCCTCCAGTAAGCCACCCACGCAATTAATTTCTCAATGTCCAGACTAAATGATGCCAATTGGGTTGCTTCGGAATGAAAGCGTAAAATGAGTGTGCAACATTAGAAATACTCCAGAGATATGGCATTAGAAATATTAGAAACTCTGAGATTCAAAAAGACAGATTAAATTCCAAGCTATTCTCTGCCTCTTTTCCCAATGCTTATTTGAGTGTAAATCCTTAGTCTGCTTAGATTACTGAACTTCTAAAAACGAGGAATTGCCTCTTCCTACAGCGTTGTGAGTACACAGGATGCACGCTGAAATCGAGATAACTCCACAGTGATGTCAGCATCCACCAATCCTTATTTATTTGCAGAATATTTCACTACTTTAGACACAGTGGGGAAAAGCTCTTCCAGTCAACACAGTACAGGCTGATACACATCTGGACAGCCAATGGTACCACAGCCACATAAAATGTCGTGTCTTCTTTCCAAGATGACTTCAGAGGGAAAGGTCCAATGCTTAATTTACTAACCTCTTCATGACTTCCACTTAAGAGACTCAGCAGTGCAGGTCACTCATCTCATATACTTGAATTTCATCAATTGCTTGCTGACTTTTTGGTTGCTAAGAAATTAACGTGCTATAACTGTGCTAATTACATGGCATTGGCTATTTAGCTTTATTATTAACAGTTGCAGACTGTTGTATATTCCACATAAATGGATGACTTCTCCTATCTGACACAACCTTGCAGTTTGATTCACAGTTTATTTTGCCTCTATAATTGGCACTGGGTACAAACATCATTACTACCTTACTTTTTAACGCAGCTGGAGAAGAAGAATTGGGGAAAGAGGTGGGATGGGGAAAGAAGTGTGACAAGCAATGCTCAGAACACTTATCAAAATTTATTTATGGCATGAAGGTGCTGGCTATGCCAAAATTCACCTTTCACATCACTGTATATTACAGTTGTGCATACTGTTCTTCTGTTTTGAAAGAACAACACAACTCAAACACCTTGTAGCCTTAATTCACTGCTCCTTCTGACACACAAGCACATGGTTTAGTAATAGGATTATATTTATATCAATCCTATTACATGATTGGATTACAGTTTCTCATCCCAGGGATGCTTTTCAGTCCAAGCATGGATTTTAAGCTCTGCACTTTTAAGGAGCAGCAATTTCTGTCTATGAAAATAACTTGAAAAAAGTATCACCTGATACAAATAAATACTGAATAAGGTAGCAGAAATGAACATAGCTTGCACGTATGCTTACTGTACTAATTTTATGAGTTCTGTTAATGCAATTTACTTATATGATTTCTCTGTCCTTACTAGCTTGATTCCAGGAAATTAAAAGCTACCTTTGGCAGACCATGTTTCAAGAAACATAGGCAGGGCATGCCAAGACCAAGGCTAAGGTGCTTTTTCTAACACTCTTCCACTGCATTAAAGAACAAATCAGCCTTCATTGTTGACCTGGCATACTTAGACTTCATACTGTCTCATCCTAAGAGAAGTAACCTCTTTTTTATATCATCAGTATATGGTCTGAGCCCCATTGCTGTCATGACAGACTTACCTGTTTGAGTAGTGCTGTTTTGTGGAGCATGGGGTGGCAAAAAAAAGCCTTCATTACTTTCGTCTATATAGTCAAACAGATTTTATAAAGTAGCATAAATATTCACTACATTTTAAAACCTCAAAGCTATTAGAACTGTTCTGCTAAGACAGAAGAAGTACAGAATGTGTTAATCCTGTTTGGTCTGACCCATCTGGAAGACCACTGTGCTCTAACTATCCTGTTAATTTTGCTGTAGACCTAATTTTCACAATGCTGGATACTATTCAGTCATGCGACTTGCTTCCATTGACAAGGGTTATGGGAACAACTGCAGCATGACTAGCAGGATAGCTTCACTTTTACAAATTACTATTTTATTGCTTTCAGAGTGAAAAGAGTATATCCTAAAGGAAACAACAGGAAGGAATGAAAGCTGGTTATAACTCCTGGTGTTAGTCCATTCTGAGTCAGTGTTGAAAAGAGCTCTGTGCTGAGGCTAAGTTCTTGGTACACTACCGTAAGACAACTAACACTTGGCTATTCATACTGCCATTGTGCCACTATTTCCCCTACTGGCTCAAACAGAAAAGTAGAGCAAATTCTTCTCTGTTAATTCCCAATCGACTCCTTACATGAGTGGAAAAAAAGAGAAGAAAACAATAAAAAGTGCAGATGGTGCAAAGCATAACCTTTG
Source organism: Lagopus leucura (assembly GCF_019238085.1). Taxonomy (NCBI): domain Eukaryota; kingdom Metazoa; phylum Chordata; class Aves; order Galliformes; family Phasianidae; genus Lagopus; species Lagopus leucura. The sequence continues at coordinate 3,225,478 of NW_024962255.1, read as the reverse complement.
CCATTGTAAGTGTTGATATAGTTAACAATTAATATGCACATACATAAATAGTGACAGATTTCCAAGCTTATCACAGAACATTAAGCAAACAATATTCTGCTGTTGCAGTACCCAAGACCCCTTCCTTTCAGTTTTCACTAGGCTGAAATTCAGCTACTAAAAATGAACTGATGTGTTCTGGCAGACTCAGCCTTAAAGGAATAGGAAGCACAAACTTCTCATCCCTCAAAACAACAAAGAAATCATAATGGCCTATAATATACTCTGTATATTATATGTATATTTTGCAATATATCATCCTATAATACTAAAACGTTTAATGCTTCAAAGGCATATCTATCAAGTAATGTAAAAGACTTATAAACTTATTACTAGCTTGAAATACCTGAAAGATAGTCCCATGGAGTTTACATTAGAAATTAACAAGTTGAGTACTTGCTTAGGACTTTCTTATGCTCTTCAACTATATTATAAAAAAATTTAAGACAAGTAAATGTGACATAAATGCTTCCGAGCTATTAAAATATTTCCTTCAATGCCAATTACTTGCTATTTGTAGTTTTGCCTCAGTGTAGATGTAGCGGGTACTCAAACAGATAAAGGGTTTGCCCCCCCCCCCTCCCCCCCAGAAGGAACATATATTTTTTGCAAGAATTTGTTTTGCTCTATGTTACATAGAAGCAGATCACACACTAAAAGCACAGCAGATCCACACAAAAAGAGCCTGTCTAAAAGTCTATTGAAATTACAAGAAGATGGATCCACCAAAGGATTATTTGCTTGTGCTTTCTCTCCCTGCAGAAAAGTGAGTGCCAGAAGACTGAGTGCCAGTCTTCTGGCACTCTAGCTAATTGAAGTATTATAGCTCAACTTTTTCTTTAAATATTTAATCACAGAAAAATCAGAACCTAGAATATTCTTTTAAATTCAGAAGCACTCGTTTAAAAGTAATCACACTGCTGATGAAATGCAGACTTAATTTGCAGTCACTGACAATTCTGCCCATCTGATATTTTGCCTTTAAAAAAAAAAACAAAACAAAAAAAAAAACAAAACAAAAAAAACAAAACAAAACAAAACAAAATATCGGTGAGCTTGAGCAATCAAAATGCCTGCACAGCATTCTCAGCTTCTGTCTGCTTCCCAGAATCTCAAGCTGTGAATTGGACACATGATGTACACTATAAGGTAGTGACAATAACTTGAGAACAGCACAGAATCAGGTCAACATATTTTGGGGGAAAAACTGCTTACAGTGCAGAGTAGGCAAGTAGCTGTGATGATTTGCCAGATGTGATCCAGCTCACCGTAACACATTCCCCACATCAGCACATATTATTAATCAAAAATTATAAGAAGCTGCTGGCAACAGCATTCTGCAACCTTGATTAATTAACTTGAGAATGTAAAGGAAATCAAGTCATTTCTTCATAGACTAGAGCCTCTAGATCAGAAAATTACAAGTACAAATTTTGGACTACCGGAGGTCAGCCTCTCAGCTCATTGCATCTGTCTTGAATGGCAGAGGTGCACATCAGGTAAATTAAATGTTCTTTCATTGCACATCAAGAAGTACTGTAGAGAAGCACCACTAAATAGTGCGAGCTGTCTCTGAGCAGTCCATTAACAAAGATAATGCTCGGCCATGATCCTTAGTGAGAGAGAAGAGCCAGACTTGGTAACTTGTGGCAAATATCTGTAGTTTACTTCAAGTCCTCAGCTAAATTGTGACACAAGCAAAAAACCCTCCAACTTACAAAAGGAGTAGTTTGCCCCACTATATATACTAAATAATATATACTCAAAAAACGTTTGGACTTAACACAGTGCTGAGTGGATGCTTTCCACTAGAAGAAATTATTGATAATTTTCTTGTCTTCTATAATGTAGGCAACAGAAATTAATGTTCTAAAACCACTGCTTATTAACAAAGCAAAAAAAAAGGAGACATGCCCCATCCAGTTAAAAGGTAGCCATTTTACCCCGATCTAGTTCCTAAAGCTGGCACCATATATACCTTCATGAGATATCCTTTTTGCTCTGGAACTATTTTACTTGCTATTGTATCCAATTATTGTAGAAAACATTGATTATTTACTAAAATATACAAGAGTGAGATTTATGTTAAAGAATCAACTAGAATTTTGTATAACTGTTACTTAAAAAACAACAGCTCTTGCAGTTCAAGTCTGAAAACACCCCATAAGTAATAAAAACGGGGAAATACAACGTGATCTTAGGAGTCAGCATGAGTTCCAACCCCATCATGTCAGACAGAGAGCAAACAATAGAAACAAACACCAAGGAACTTATGTACAAAGTCAGTGTGATAACACATTACAGGAATACAGAAAGGAGCAGTCATAGTAACAAGAAGGGAAGATTTGATAACAGGAATATATGCTTGAAATGATACTAAACCTCCTCTTCTACCAGCGTGCAAAGGAAAATGCAGCAAATACAACTGCAGTGGCTTGGGAATTAACTATCTTGAATGCATGCACTCCTTTAACAAACCTGTGAGTGAATGACACCGTCCTGATTGTACTGAAAGAGAACACTTAATGGCTTTGAACACATTTTTAAAAAGTGAGTAACTGATGTCTGCTTTGTAGCAGACATGACAATCTGCATATGTTAAGAGCTGTGGAAGAAAAACTGGCAGCACCAAACTATCTCTGTGTTTAAACCATCATTAATGATGCTACAGCCTTTGTATATCCTTGATAAGAGCTGTTTCCAAACTGACAGACATCAAATTATGATGTAACACCAAGCAGTACAGCTGCTGTCACTGATTGCAGCTACTTTAAATGTTTTATCTGTAAGCACAGAGCACATCAAGTAGAACAACTCTGTAAGATGCAGAGTGGTAGAAGTAGTTCCTACATACCACCACAGAATTAAGCAGCAGCAATCAGAAGAACAATTAAAAATATTTGGTTTAAAATTAGTCATTTATTACCAAAACATGGGTAAAAAGCCAGAAGTCCAGGCCTCAATACCGCTGTCTGACAGACAGTGATGTAATATTTGTAACTTCTTCAGCACTAGGCCTGAGGGTCTTCAAAGATCCACCTCTATAATTATTACACCGATTTTAAGAAGCAGTGAATTACTCTGATATGTCTTGATACAATTGCTGCTTTGTAGCCCTGAATCTTCTACAGCATTTTATTCCTCATATTTATGTATTATATTATATTACATATTATTATGTATATTATTATACCTCACAGAGTCCAGAAGGGTTTTTTTTATCAGTCAGAATTGCTTAAGAACATTTTGAGGGACAGGGAAGATGACAAGAAAGATGCCTTTGCCTAGATCAAATACTAAAGAAACAAACTTCAACAGCAAAATCCCCCAATAACGTGATTCCGATACCACTTGTGCATGTAACAAAAAGATTCATTTTGACAACTGACCTCTACTCCAGAAAAATGGAATGATTTCGATAGTGCATGACTTCAAGGTTAGCCGCATACCTACCCCTGGGCAGCATGCAGCACTGTGAGCAACCACACTGACTTCGGTGGTAGTGGTGTTCAAGTGTTTTGTTTTGTTCTTGAATTTGACACTGAAAAACTGAGACAAAGATACTGTTTAACTAGCTCCTGATCAAAAAGCCATTGCTAGGAATATTTCATTTCCATGGCAAGAAACCAAATGCCATTCGCAGACAAATACAACATCAAGAAAACCAGATCCACGTCCTCAGATCCCACCCTATATTCTCCCAGCTAGTTGCCAGGCAACCCAAAAACTACTGCTTTGCATGTGCGCTAGGAGTACCGATCAGCAACATAGGCACAGAGTGGAAGCATTAGCCTACACCCAGAACTGCCCTCTCTCTGCCCATTGCTCTCAGCAGAGCAGAGAACAGAGCCAACAGCTACAGGGCAGTGATAGGGATGCACAGGATCCCACATACTGGGTCTCAATGCTCTCTCCTGCAGATGGTTTAGAAGTAGCTTGTTAAAAAACAATGGCATGGTTCAGGCAGCTTGAGCCAGTTCAGTGACCAGGCTGCAGGACAAGGCTAGGGGGTGCCATGGCACTTTGCAGAGCAGCTGCAGGATTTGATTCATTTCTCACAGGCAGCCTGTACAGCAGCCAGGGTTACTTCCCTCTACCCTGTTCACCCTAGGAAATAATAAATCTGGTCAAAATGAGTGTTGAGAAAATTAACTCAATGCCAACACCCGTATTCTGAACAGTAACAGGGTGCTGCATGTGTGCCCATCTCACATTTTTACCAAAGGGAACTCCTCACCATGAAGCCACCGTGTCTGCCAAGGTGTACCTTGCAACTGTTGCAATACTGTCTGGAGGAAACTGCTGGCAGTTCCCATACCCAACCTATCATTCAGTGAGGGACTGCCAACAGCATCCCAAGTAAGTCAGTTCTGGAGGATTGAGGACTGGAACCCAGCTGAGCCCATGACCTGCTCTGATGCACGGAAGAAGGCACGCCAAGGGGACAACACAGCCGCATGCTGGAGCTTAAGTTTAAAAGGAAAGGCCTGTTGCTCCATTACTAATCTCCAGACACTGATTTCATTACACAGACACATATGGCTGGTGAAGATAGAAGGCTAGCTAAAAAAAATCACCCTTGTTAAAATTAAGGCAATACTAATGGAAACTGGCACTCTTTGCTCTGATTGAGATGTCAGCAAGATCACCTCTGAAACTTGCTTTATTTCCAGCTACACTGAATGCAGTTTGATTTTGATCACTTTTGCATCTTTCAGTGCAATAATCTACATCTGGCAATGAATGTTGATGTAGATCTCACATGAACATTTCACTAAGATAAAGGCGGATTTGCATCTCAAAACAAGCCAACAGAATCAACTCCATACAGATCAAGCTTTTAAGCACAGGAAATCTAAAGCCTGTAGGTTCAACCTATGACTTTATGCACACTTGAACATGCACCTCATGTAGTAAAATAACCCTGCAGAGCAGCAAGTTGGATTTAAAAAAAACACCATCCGCTAAATGGAAATAGGGAGAAATGATACACTCACATGTCTGTGCACAGTACTTAAAGTCAGAGTGCTCCTGACCAGTGAGAAGCAGAGTAAAGCAATTAGGTACCATATAGAACGCACTGCATTGATCTCCACTCACATTTCTTTTGTCTATGTATGACTCATATAGATGGGTATCGGCACACCATTTTCATGTATTTATTCCCCAGTGTTTGCAGGCCAACTCTATATCACCCATCCATACATCCATAGCACAGGGAGCTCATACAGTTTATAAGAAATCCCATTTTCTTCTAGTGGTTGGCAACCCTGCACATAGCACGGGGTTGAAACCAAATAATCATTAAGATCCTTTTCAACTCAGGCCATTCTACAATTCAGCACTAACTAGTAACCCTTCATTGAAACCTCTGTTTGAAACTGAATTCTACCAAGATCTACCAATTGTCCATGTAACCCCTCACCTATTGATAATGTCAATGATTAGGCCATCTATATAGTAAATAGGTGTGTAAAATGTTCCATCTTATCTGATTTTTATTTTTCATAAAAACAACCAACCATGGTACTACAGCAAAACAAACAGAAGATTTTCTCAGGTGGCTAGAATCACAGGCAGGACCGCCAGATATTATTTACAAAGGAAGTTATTTCTCATAGCCAAAATCACTTGCATGAATTCTTGAAAACAGTATGTAGCAAGCTCTCAAAATCTATTAGATGCATGCCCATTCTGCAAAAAGCTAAGTCCTACGCAAGTCCTTTGTATAACAACTAATTATCCTGCCAAAAGGTCCAGTTGCTACCAGTTTTGCCCCTGTATATCCCACGGTGTTTTGCCATACCAGAAGCTCGGATACAACATATGCTTTCCATATTGATATCTTTACCTGACGCTTACAACAACAACATGGAAGCTGTCTTTTTTCCCTCTAGGTGACAGATAAGCCAGCAGCATTACTTAGCAATTCCTCCACTTCAGTGAACTTGCCATTGGGAATATGAAAAACACCTGGCATTACCACTAGCCCTAATTGATCTGAAGGCACTGGTTTAACAACATCTTTAATATCAGTGCCTTGTTGGTCCTCAGACTAAGCTGAGAACCTTGCTATTCTACAAGCACAGCAGCCTTCTCTGTAGCCAGCTGCCAACACAGGCAGCAGCTTCTTCCAGACTGTAACTAATTAAAGGGCCTCAGAGTGTCTTACATACATGACTTGGAAGGAATACTTGTTCTTTTCCTACTCATTTTCACTAAGAAACACTACTCCCACAATTACACCATTTCTCAACAAGCAGCACCAGCCTAGCCGGGTTTTTGAGGCCCTTCTCTCAAGTCAGCCCGCAGTCAGTCCTCATCCTCCTCAATTACTGCTGAAGCGAAAATCCTCTCCTCGAGCCTGTTATCAACCTGCTCTAGTGCCAACAGCACATTTACTACTTGCAAAGTAATCTACAGAAAAGAAAAGTAATTTGTCATGCACACTGACATTTAGCTCTCACCTCACAGGCAAGAAAACCATCAAAGCAGAAGATAAGTCTGGTGTAGAACAGAGAAACTAAAGTACATAAAGAGAACTATGAATTTTATGCTAATATGTTGAGAGAGACTGAGAGCTTTTTCTTCTTCCTAAGGCATCCGCAAGAGAAACTAGTACTACCTTCCTAGGCTGTAGGATGGAAATCAACTTACATATAGCAAAGCAATATAGCAGCATCTGTCAGGTTACTACACAAGCCCAGAAAAGCCACACTTGCATTTTTATATGCCACTCCTGTTAGAGGTCTGAAGTTAATGATTGGAAGAGACAGCTCTGCTCTGGGGAGTGCTTTGTAGATTAATTTGCGCTTATAAGTTAATAAATGAGGTGTGTGAATTGGTAACACTGACCAGGGAAAGGGATTAAGGATAAGAAATAATTTTCACAACAGCTATACGTATTTTAGGATTGTGTCGTTTGGTTGGACAGGAAAGAACTTTATTCTGAAATAAGTACAGAAGCACGCTTCAGTATGTCTTGGCAATACCTTTTGTTTCTGTTTCTCCAGGAATCTGATGTTAAATCCATAATAATAATAACAACAACAATAAGAACAGTAGCTCTTAGACTTCGCAAGAGCAACTATTTTCCCTGCATCATTAAAGCATATGGGGTATCAGGACAGACAGGCTACCTTCCTCCTAACAGAGTGGAAAATCCCTACCCAGTACTGACTGAGTGATGTGGAAAGGTCGCCAAGACTGCTTGGCAGTTGCTCAGAGTGGAGTCCATCAGCCTTTAATGAGCCATTTGGAAGCTACTGAGATAAGCCAGGAGTTTCTCAGCAGACATCTCTCCTTGGCAAGCAGAAGACAGCCTCTTTTCAAACAGCAAGATGTGGGTGGTGAAATAGTTGGTAAGTCTAGGGAAACCACTATGTGTAATAAATCTTCTTAAAAATAGAAGCAAACATCTATCATCTTAAATAAGCCTACCTTGGAGTTAGCAAACTAACAGGTTATAATGCTTTTCAAGAGCTACAGAGCAATAACATTTTAGATCCTCCTTGTTTTTGTGCCATAATATAAATAGCTACCATATCCCTCATATCCCTCTTCACACACAGATATGATTCTTTTTTTTTTTTTTTTTTTTTTTTTTCCCTTCACTCCTCCTTCTTTCTCCCTCCCCACCACAATCAAATTAAAACTGTAAAGGGGTGAGAAAAGAGCTTGGGAAACTTGAGAACTAAAATACTGGTTAAGTAACAGAAAATGCAAATGAATGTGGAAAAATCTCAAGAATAAAACCGCAGGCTGTGACTTGGGATATAATTCAGTTCTGCAACAGCATCGCAAAGACGAAGACTGTAAAACAGTAGCACAGTGTTTGCAGTATTGTTAAGAGCTGTTTCCAGTATATAAGATCTACAGAATTACTTACAGCTTTGGTTCTGCAAACTCTTCAGCATGTAATTAGGATTATCCTCAAGTCATACTGATTGTAAAGCAGTTCAGGCACACAAGCACCTGCAGAACTGGAAGTGTCAGCACCAGGCCATCAGCTGACAGCGCCATTTCAAGTGAACTACTTCACACTTGAGACGAAGATTTGCATTTCACTCCTCAGTTTTGGTGTGCTGCATCAAGGAATCTTTTCTTGCACCAAGGGCCCCCATATATTTTAAAAGGAAATCACATAATCTGACTTTTCATGAAGTACGGAGAAAGCCCACAGATAGAATTCAAGGCTTTCCTAACAACTTCTGTACCAAATTGTTGCAGCATCATATTTCCCCTGATTTACTTCACACCTGAAATACTGTGTGAATCTTTAAACTGGTATACAGCACGTGCTGCTGGCTTCAGATGATCAGTTATTCCTCTAGCTTAGCTGGTAAAAGTTGGTGATGGTGAGCATTTCTGATTTCTCTTTCCTTCTAAGGGACACAGTGCAAAAACGAGGCTTGCATAACCAGTAACCCCATATATGAGAGTGATTCAATCCTTACTACAACGTTCTGTTAAAAAGTTAGTATTAAAGAGTGAGGGTATATTTTTGAGAAAGCATTTCTCAAAAAACTCTGTTTCTCAAAAATATAGCCTTTTGAATGAAAAACATGAAAAATCTTCAGTCATTTCAATTTACCATTTTGTGGAACACCATATAGAGATGGTCAAACTAGACATAATTTTTATTTTTTTTTTTAAATTTCAGATTTATTATAACCACTATTTTAAACTAGTACTGTTCTGTTACAAAATATATATTTCATCACATCATGTTATCCCTCACACTCTTACTTGTATCTTTTGAGCTCGGTGCTTATATAAGGTTTGTTTGGCATACTGCTTTTTGTTTTTTTTTCCTGCAGATCTTAGCTGAGTCTTTTCCTACATTTCCACAGAAAAGCTTTAACATAACTAACCAACTGGATTGCCCTTCTGAACAAACCATTTGGCAAAGTGAGATGTTCATCACAATCTGATCTAATATATTAGTATGAATTCAAATATTTTAATAAATACATCTGTAGTACATTATATAAATATAAACAAGATGACAACTGAAAATGCAATTCCCTTAGCATGGTATATGATCTTTTAAATGCTGTAATCTATATCCTAAAACATTCCAAAGGAACGTACAATTTATTGAAAAGCCATAGGTCTACTACTCAAAATGCACCAAGATTCATCCCGGCTTTCAACTCAACAGGCATTTCTTGGATTGAAACAGGACTTTGTATGGCAGAGTATCTTTATTCAGACAGACATTTTGTGGAGTGTAGAGCTTTGACTCAAAGGACAAAAAAAAGACCATCAACTACGTGTCAGGAATACAAGTAGTAAACATTTATGTACACATATAAGCATACACATGAATGTATGCTGCAGAAACTACATACAGCATTATGAGAGAAACTAACATAACCTGGAAATGTTATTAATACTCCTAGACGAAAATGACCCATCTGGGTTCCTTGCAAATTCCAGAACACAAATGTAAAGTAGACAGGCCATGCTTGGTTCAGTAAACATGAGGACATGATTCATTACGTTCCATAGGTCTGGATATTCCACTCTTTAGATCTCAAGTCTACCTGTACGTCTGTCTGTCCTGTACACAAGATGCATCTTTTTCAAAAACACATTGTGAAGTCAGCAGGATGCCTGTGCACACAGCTTTACAGTTATATTTATCTTGTCTAAGCTCAAATGCTGTTGACTAAAATCTAAATCTGACTGAAGGCATAGGTCACCTCTTTAAATCTAAACCTTACTAAACTGTCCCTGTTCTTAAGAGAGGCTGGCTACAGATAGTGTAGCAACTTCTAAAAGCTTTTACATCTTCCCACTCCAGCATCCCATTAGATGAATTTCAAAGCCTCAAGGACTATAATAGCTTGGGCTGGTTTGTATTTAACCCTTTCATTAATTATACATTTTGTCTCATGCATTCTCTCATCCCTCAATTGTGTTAGATGGAAGAAAACAAGTCCAAGTGTAAATCCATTTGTCAAGCGTTAATATGAAAAATAAGTTCTGAAGACTTCAATAAGTTGCAATTTACTAAAATTTCCAAAGGTTAAAAACATGATTTTTTTTTTCCACTGCTGCATTTGGAGATAGGCAAAAGGCTTTTCTGCTTGTTTTTAGCATTTTTATACCATTCCACCAACTTTTAGAAAGCCTCCACTAGAACCATGTCTGTAGTTCTGATAATATGCACGCTGAGAAAGCAAGGTGAAGTGGTATGGAAATAGTACTGTGGGAAAGGCTGAAACAGAAACAACAGAGAGCAAGAGCCATTTTTTTTTTTTAATACAGTGTTTATATAAATTCATATATTGAACATGTGTTTGTGTAGGTAGTAGGATAGTCTATAAAATTAACCAGCTTTTTACTGATGTTATGACTGAACATAGCTATTACAAGAGGCACTGAAGTGGGATCAAATAATGCTTTAGCAAATTTGATAGAGAAACACCACACATATAAATGCAATGAAAAAGAACCAGAAATCACTGCAGATAGATTTTTCAGGTCTCCAGCATCAAGACAAACTATATATGAAATGAATCTTTAGAAGCTGTCAGTCACGCCAAACATTTCTTTGTAAGCACCCCATTAACTTTCAACATGTGCTGTCAGTGCAAGTGCTGCAGAGCAGCATCAGTGAAGGGCTCAATACTGTGCTATGGTTCTGGGTTAAATGGCTGTTAAGTGGATGTTATTAATAGAGCATTCATTTTGTTTATTACTACTGCCATATCAATTATATCACCTGAACGTCACAACGAGCATGGCAAGCCAAGCTTTTCTAATCTGAACACATCCTGAATCTGCCCCATTTTAGAGCTTCAACAATATGAATAAAATGTGCTATGCTAACCCTCTTTTTTCCCCCCACATAAATATATTCACTCCACAAGTTTCCAGGTGATAAGGCTTTTTACTGACAGGTGAAATTCCTACACCTTTACCACCAGCCACAAAGAGCATTTTAAATCCTACAGCTATTAGAGCCTTTCCCAGGGGTGGAATACTGACCAAATATGAACACCTGGAAAGATTTGTGGCAATTGCTTCAAAAAAAGGAAAATCCAGCCCAAATGCAGCTAATGTACTGACAGCGTTACAGACAGTGCTAAAAGAACAGGAGACAGTTTCATAAGATGTGAACAAATGAAAAGTGCCTTCAATCACAACCAAACACATCTTGTCAGAGTTAAGTGGCACAACACCCTCATTTAGTCATAGCTGTAACTCTGTTATCTGGGGTAATGCTTGCAGAGAGCAGAGCTCGGCTCCTTTCAGCACATCAGAAACTTACTGCCGGGCTGACAACGACTTAAGGGAGGGATCTCCTGATGGGAACACAATGAGCTTGATCTTAAATGAAAGTGCAGGAAAGGTCTCCTTCTACTCTAGGGCCTTCAAAATCAGCGAAGACATTTCCTAAGCACAATGGGTGGAAATCCTCCCCAGTGCTTCTCCTCAGTATCTTGGCCCAGATCTCCCCTCCCTGGAGCAGCCACCACTAAGCACTGCTTCCTCCCCACGTGTTCCTTCCTTTAAGTGACAATGACTCGCTTATCAGCGGTCCAGGTTACACGCACCAAACTCCCTCCTCTCTAGTAAAGGTAGAAAAGATGCAATATTCTGCTGCTATATTGCTGCCATGGGACAGGACCACAGCCCTGCTGCAGCCCTTCCTGCACTGCCAGCACACCCTGGTGCTTTTTTTACAAGGGCTTTAGAAAAGCATTTCTGTGGATGCCTTTTCACATATTTTACAAGGGAAAGCAAGAAAGGAAGCATTCCCTTTGGGGTCCCCCTCCTAATATTTTTCTACTTAGAAGAAATGACTTAGCTCAAATTACTGCAGTGACCTTACACAGCTTTGGGCACGGGGTGGTAAACGTGTTTTAACTAAAATGAAGCGTGTCCCCAAACCTTCTCATTTTCAAGGAAGACATGAAATGAGATTACAAACAAATTTCCTATGAGCTTTTTTTTTTTTAATACTTCTGTTCTAGAACATAATACTGAACAGTGACTGTCAAGCAAAACAGCAAGATCACTGTGAATCAAAGCAATGGCACACTCAAAATGATAAAATCTTACCTTACATGGTCTTATCTTATAGTTTCAAAATCTAGCTCAAGGATATTAAAACACTTAAAGCTGGCTTTTGCACTTAGAAACATTGCTTGATAAGTTGATACTAGTTGGTAAATGAGGTGGGAACATAGTGTTGTAACTCTGATTTATCTGTCAGCTCTAGTAAAAAACCCTTCATGTGATTGGCATCACTGATTTCATGGAGAGGAATATCCATGTCTTTGTGACTCCCACTGTTGCCTCATAAGAGAAAAATACAAGATAATCAGAGTAACACTGGAATAACTGGGAAAGAAATATTCTGATTTATTACAGTTAAACAAAACAACTAATAACTTGAAAAGAACCTATCATTTAGGTTTTGATTGGGTATCATCTTCTCAAGATAATGTAGAGAAGTGTGAGGAGAGCATACAGAGAGTGAGACCAGGAGCAACATGTCTGAAAGCAAACCAACTACCCTCTAGCTTTTGTTATTCTACTTTGTAAAGAATAATGTTCAAAACCTAAATAAGGTAAGCCTTGCATATTGGACTTCTGAAAAGATTATCTGGGACACTCTCATAAAAATACTTACAAATATCCAATTCCTTACTGATTAAGATTAAAAATCCAAGATCTTCAGGAAATTAAATTGCAGGCTAGCTGTCCTCAGTGCAATACCTGTCAGTGTTGTTGAGGGTTTAAGTTCGAAAACGTGCAATTAGGAAACTAAATGCTTGTCTGCATATAAGAACATAAGTTGTGATAAATCAGTACAAAAAAAGCCACACATCTCCTAAAAAAATATATGTATATACATATGTTTCTGCTTCTAAAAAGAAAATAAATTCAAATACCCCACAGGAGATTCTATAGTGATTAAAACCTGCCAACCAACCGAGCTACATAAGTTAATTAGCACTGAAGAAGCCTCAAGTCTACTGCAGTTTTAGGCACTATTCTTCTGTCTTAAACTTAGACAACTCAGGTTATTTAAACTTCATATATATTTATATAAGGAGAAGATTTACACAGTGTGCATCAAAGACAAAGATTAAAGCCGGAATGATTGCCATTTCTTTCCTTCTTTACCATATTTCTTATGCTTCCTTAGTTACAAGACAATGCTCGCATCAGATTGTAAGAGACTGTGTAATCACTGCTGTATCAAATGCAAATGCCCATGAAAAGGAAATTCACTTCTTCTAAATTCAAATAAAAGATCTGGTAGAGTTAAATAACTCCACCATAACCACATTTAAAAGGAATACTGAAATTTGTTTTGTGATTTTTGTGTTTCAAACTCCTTGAAGTTCTTTGCGCCATTCTAAAGCTACTTTCTGAAAACAGTTGGTATTACAGATTTTCCCCTAAAAACCACCAAGCCAAACTGTAAATAAATTTCTGATATCAATTTATTAGTTGCTCTGTAGTGATGGTTGTGAATATACACACAGCACATTTCATCCACTTAAAATATAATGATGAGGAGAAAAACAACTTTTCTGTACATAGATCAGTGACAATACTGAAAATAAATTTCTATTAATGCTAGTTGAATTTTTAAATTATTTTACCATTGTATTTATGAGCATCTGTGTTTATTTTCTCTGAATAGTCTATTTATTGGCAGTATTTCTAAATGAATGAAGTTACTGGCAGTGCAACTCACGTAAACAGAAATCACTGCTGGAAAGCATTTATACCAGCCTTGAATCAGCAAGGAGCCTTTCCAGTGGAAGAAAATAATAAATGCAAAGAAATGTGATGGAAGATAACAAAATAACAACTCCTATGCCAGCACAGGACCCGGGCCTTGCAGCTGAGACAGAACATTCAGCCATTTTTCCTGTAGCCAATTTCCACAATTGTTTGTTAATGAGATGATGAAATAATTTGACAATTTTTCTGTGAAGTACATTTAGGAAAAATGTCAATCTGTGACAGTTCATAGACATGAAAAACAGACAAAATCAGTCAAATACTTAGTACCAAATTACAAGTAAAGCATGAACTTAGATGAGCACTTGAAACAGTCAGTGTGCACAAATGAGTAACAAAAAATGATTGCAGAAATGCACTGTCTGTGCTTTGTGCTAGTTAAGTGAACCAAACAGCTTCTCTGAACAAATCCTTTGGCCAACTGCTAAGCAAAAACTCTATATTTTTTGCAGGTTTCCCCTCTCCCCTAAAATTTCTCAACACCTGATGTTGAAGTGCTGACACAAACCCTGCTTTGCTTAATAAAATGTGATTTCTCTATCAAACTGCAATCAGTGAAATAAGCTACGCTTTATTACTCATGTTACTCAAACAGCACATGGGAAGAACATAATTCTAATTTCACAGGAATTATTAAACTCTTTTTGCAGGTCTTCCTTTTGCCTATGTACAATATTGACTTCTTTATTCCTGTCAAATTCATGTCAAATGGTATCTCATTTATTCCTTTATTCATGTCAAATG
>NW_024962255.1:3102929-3210909 GCF_019238085.1 Lagopus leucura | reverse complement strand
ATTCATGTCAAATGGTATCTCATTTATTCCTTTATTCATGTCAAATGGTATCTCAGCGGTGTAACATCTCATACTTGTGCATAAGGTTGGGTTTTTTTGGTTGTTATAAGTTCATGGGTGGCAGAGCCATGTTTAAAAACCTAAGAGAGGACCAACATTTGTTATTTTGGTAACCTAGTCAGGATAACAGCAAGTTCACATATATAGATTATTAAACCTGTGGAGGTTCTGACTGCACACTTGTTTTATGGCTTTTTAACAAGGAAGTTTGATGCCGTTATCTTCAACTGCTGTTGATTTATTTTAATGAATGATCTAAAGCTGGTGATTTCTAGGACTCTTCCATAATATCTATAGTTTTAATTAGGTTAGTCTTGCATTCCTCATGGAGTGCTACGAAAATTAAATTTTTGAAAAGCAGAGAGAGGTAGTTAGGGAAGCACAGAGTATGATAGAAAGTATAGCAAACGTGGAGATGTCTTTTCTCAAGGCTTGCCTGAGAAGCTGAATCCCAGAGAGGGGCCTCTATATGAGAAAGTGCCATGTCTTCTGCCCTGAGAGAATTAGAGGTTTCACTGTGGTTCTCCACAAAAGGAAATGATCGCGCATTTGGAAAACCTGCCTGTAATGGGCATTTCCTTCATGTCAGTGAGATTAGAGCAAAGTAAACAGTCTGCTACTCCATTAGAGGTCATTAATGTCAACTGTACAGCAACAATACTACATCGTAAATGAGACAACTTCACAGGAGACTCTTTTTTTTTTTTTATAAATCAGATCAAATGATATTGCTTGGAAATAACATGCCTTCATCTCCAGCAAATTCTCCCTCAATCTGAAACTGAAGCAGTGACTTTAAGTACCAGCTGATATGGAATTATACCTTGATTTTATTATACTAAGTGACCAGTTAGACATAAAGTAAGTAGTAGCACAAATGAGCTAATAGCAAAAATATTTTACTCATATTTTGTGTTCTTGAAGTACTGTGCAACACTGCAGACCAAAATCTTTACTAGCCGTACAGCAAAAAGTCATTAACAACTGCAGTAAAGCCGACCTGCAAAAGTTCATAGAACTAAGAAGATGTAAAGGCGGGATTGCTATGAAGATGATAACTTCATTAAAATCTTACAGAAAAACATAACTTTTTTTTCCCCCGAAATGCCACTTTAATTACCAAAAACCACAAATTGCCTACAAGTTAAGCAAGAGGGCACCACAAATACCAACCCCCTTATTTTGAAAATAGCAGCTGTGTACATTTCTGTCCTTTGCCATGGACTGTATTCAAGAATAAACATCCAGTAGAGACTTAAAGCAACGAAGACAAAATACTTCCTGAGAAAGTGAAAATGATGTTACAGACTGAGTTCTTCAGGGGAAGGAAGGCATTGATTAATTTTGACACAACATAATTTTCCAAATTTGTAGAGCACAGATATAATTTTGGAACTGCAATGTGGAAATACTGTACTTTGAGCTAAGAAGATTACATGATTTAGTCTTTGTAAGAATCTGTAATATCACTATAATTTGTCTTTAGAACAGCATCGTCTTTTTTCCCCTGTCTTAACACTGGTTGGTCTCCTACTGAATTCAAAAAGGTAGGTAGATCTTCACCTTTATCTAGGCAGCAGAGAAAAAAGTTGATTTAAATACAGGAAAACAGAAAGAAAAAAGGACCTAACATAACCAAACAGTGCAAGTCAAAAGCTTTGCACAAGCTAAGTACATTATGGGAAATACTACAAACAAACCACAAGAGTACAAGAGCTGTACCATGATACATCACAGAAGAGGAATGAGGGACCAGATAGACCTATAGAAAAGCCAGCAAAGGGAGGAAATTGATTTTTAAAGACTCTGATGTATAATAACAAGCCCACAATAGCTGGAATCAGCAAATTGACAGAGGAGCAGCGCAAGTGCTTCATGGTGGCTACTGTGATTCTTTCCCATCCATGGATCAATTTGAAGAAAAAAAAAACAAAACAGTTTTCTTAAGTATTAACTGGGATAGACCGCAGGGCAGCATTTTAACAATTGAAATTCCTCCAAAATTCTATGCTTAAAATTAAAACGCACTGGAAACAAATTGCAAACCCTCTGCAACCATACTCTCAAACCACTCATTTCATTAAGAAAATAAATAAATTGCATATCCAAAGTCAGTGACTTATCAATTTGAGATGACACATACACTAACTACAGCTCCAGACGGTCTAAGTGGGTCACACAGTCAGAGCTGTCTCTATCTGAATTCAGGTTGGCCACTTCAGCTCATTTTCAAAATTATTCAGCTCAGAACTCAACATGATGAGATTGATTCCGCTTTCTCCTGAGTTAAGAACAATGATTACATGTGGATTGCACTACTTAAATATTGTAGTTGGACAGAACAAAGGGGGTTTGGACATGAGGCTCTGGGGCAACCTCATTGCAGCCTTCTAATACTTGAAGGGAGCATATAAACAGGAGAGGGAACAGCTGTTTATGAGGGTGGATAGTGATAGGACATGGGGGAATAGTTTTAAACTGAGACAGGGGAGGTTTAGGTTAGATATTAGGAGGAAGTTTTTCACCCAGAAGGTGGTGAGGCACTGGAACAAGTTGCCCAAGGAGGTTGTGGATGCCCCATCCCTGGAGGCATTCAAGGCCAGGCTGGATGTGGCTCTGGGCAGCCTGGTCTGCTGTTTGGCGACCCTGCACATAGCAGGGGGTTGGAACTGGATGATCATTGTGGTCCATTCTGTGATTCTATGATTTAATTTCTCCCACTGCCAAAAATAAGTACGGCAAAAACATGCGACCAGACATTTTGTATTGAATAAATAATGTGTTCCGCAATTTTCATTTTCTTGTGTACATCTTCCATATTTCCATATTTTCCATGTTACAAACACAAATCTTCATTAAACTAAAACTTCATATAGATCAATTTATAGTAAACACTGACCATTTCACAAGTCAAGAAATTACCCTTTCTTTATCTACTGTATTTGGCATCATATGCTTTTACAGTACATATTTTCTTGTACAAACACTTGTTCAATAGGAAAAGCAATGAACAATTAATGCTTGACTATTACTTTGAGTTTCTCCAGTATTCCCTGTCATAATATTTTCAGGCAACTGTATCCTTTACAAGATTGATTTCCCATGGAATTTTCACTATACTTCAGTTTCCAAACAATAAAACCTAACACTTTGTCTCAGACAGATTAGCAATCAAAGTGTAATTTCATGCAGTTTCATTTCAACAGATGAAATAGAGTCATTCCTATCAGAATAAATAATGCAGTGAATTTCTTTGAAGATCACAGAAACGTAGCAATGCACAGCTGGAAGGGAAAGGTGAATAGATGATCTAAGCTAACTGCTGCTTTGAATTAGTAACCTTGCAGACAACACCAAATCCATTTTATCAAAATTTTCAGGAAAACTATTTCATAATCTCCTAAGGAGACAGGCCTACAGTTTATTTCTTAACATAGAAAACCTGCATTCTTCATTTTTCATCAAAATCTCATTTGCTGCAATTAAGTAACATGGCATTTGCCTTGCCCTGTAGTGAGAGTGCCACTCTACTTACGACAAGATTTTTCAGATTTTTCCAAGGGCTCTTTTCTCTAAACTCAGCTAAACCAGATCTTCAAAGCCTTCCTCACAAATCACATTTTTTAAGTCTATCATTTTTCTGCAGTTCCCTGGACTCTCCTATTTCTCTGCATTTCCCTTTAATGCCTGCAATCACTTCAGCCTCACCACCTGCACACCCTGCAAGGGACCACAGGCAGACATTGCTCCTCATACTTCAAATGTGGTGCTGGTGCCATCCCATCCAGACATACTGCTGCCATTCCTCCATGCCATCGCATTTTTTGCTCACATTTAGCTTATCATCCACTCCCATTCTGTTTTCTGCCATACTGCTCTATAGCCAATTGCTGCATTTCTGCACTGGTGACACTGAATCTTAGTGCAGTACTTTACTGCAATCTTAAATTTTGTTGCATTTGGCTCAGACCATCTTCACTGTTTGCCAAGCTCTGCTCCCTAATGTGCAAGTGGAGCTCTCTCAGCTTGGTCATGGCAGGCATCGTCTAACCTCAGTCATCTTATCAAAGACACTGAGGAGTATAAAGAGATCTGAAAATACATTAACCTTCTCTGGGAAACCAGAAAAAAAAAATCATATGCTCATTAATGAGTTCGACAGATAGATATCTCTAAGTACTCTACAGCTAACTCATTTCTTAGCAAGTTTGTGGATGCCATTGCTCTTCAAATACAGATCACTATCCTAAAAGGAATTATAAGCCTCTTTCCACCCAGTTCCAATGCCATTTATTTGAAGTAAATATACAAAGCGGAGCTCATGAAGCAGTGCTTTCAGAGAAGGTTAAACTTGGATATAATGTTTACCAGCCTGTACACCATTACCTCATCCATTGCAACGTAATATGAAACAGTCAAAATTATAGCAGAAATCAAAGGCACAAATTCGACTATCTCCTTTTCACTGTTATCCTGTCAGTATAGAAAATTAAACAATCTTAACTTACTTGTACAATATACCACATGATTAATCTCCCATTGACAGCATGTCCAACCAGATGGCTGTTTGTGGTGGCAGGGCAGAACCTGGCAGCCAGGGCCATTCCTACACCTACCAGAAGCCGGGGCAGCTTCCTAGGGACTGCGACAGGCCAGGACACCAGCCCATAGGTGGGCCTGGCTCAGCACAGTGCCAGCAGCTGTGGAAGGGGCAATGAGCAGCGTGCAGAGTGAGGGGTGAAAGCCTGCAAACCTGCAGGCTACTGGCATCAGCAACTGAATGCCGAAACTCTCTCTCATTTCAAGAATCGCAGCTATAAAGGATGCTGAAGATGGAGACTTATTTGAAAAGTAGGAA
Organism: Lagopus leucura; assembly: GCF_019238085.1. NCBI lineage: Eukaryota > Metazoa > Chordata > Aves > Galliformes > Phasianidae > Lagopus > Lagopus leucura. The sequence continues at coordinate 3,205,991 of NW_024962255.1, read as the reverse complement.
AATGTATAAATAAATCATGGTATATTTGTACCCCATTTGACTGGGATCCCACCCATCTTTCACCACCTCAAGAAAATTCATTAATATTTCAGCAATATTGTTGTAGTTAGTTCTTTATACGGTTCACTAAGAACTCAGGAACTTTCTATTTGCTAACACTAGTGATTATTTTCATTTCTTACTATTTCAAAATTATCATCCAAATTGCTATCTCTCTTGTACACATCTTGATTACCGTTCTGCAATTAGGTTTAATCTTTTTTTTGTAAATAAAATGAAGTCATAATACACTTCAACTTCAGTGAAAGACCACAGCGAGTGGTAAAGGCAGACCCAAATCCAGATTTATGAGAGTTTCAGAACGGGTCCAGAGGAGGACCACTAAATTGATCAGAAGGCTGGAGCACCTCTCCTATGAAGAAAAGTTGAGGAAACAGGGCCAGAGAGACCTCACTGTGGCCTTGCAGTACTTGAAGCAAGTGTATTAACAGGAGGGGGAATGGCTGTTCACAAGGGTGGATAGTGATGGGACAAGGGGGAATAGTTTTAAACTGAGACTGGGAAGGATTACGTTAGCTATTACGAGGAAGTTATTCACACAGAGGGTGGTGAGGCACTGGAACAGGTTGCCCAAGGAAGTTGTGGATGCCCCATCCCTGGAGGCATTCAGGGCCAGGCTGGATATGGCTCTGGGCAGCCTGGTCTGCTGTTTGGCGACCCTGCCCATAGCAGGGGGTTGGAACTGGATGAGCATTGTGGTCCTTTGTGAACCCAGGCCCTTCTGTGATTCTGTGAACTCTGAAAAATTCCTACTTTAGAACAAGATATTTATACTTAATGTTTGCAAAAAAAAGTGTACTTACTCAACACAAGGAGACTGTGTACTCACAAATTATAAACTATGACAGTATAGGAGGACAAAATTGAATTATTTTGGCTGAAATGTGCTGCTAGCAGAGGTGGCAAATTTATTTATCCAGCAAACGTAGACATTTCCCTGTCTGCTGTCTATTCAGAAAAATCGAGACAGAGATTTGGATGTATAGTAATAGGGCAGAAATACAGTCTTACCTCCATGTCAGTCCGAGATTTAAACAGCTACATCTGCAGTCTGAGCTTCCCCTATAAAACAGTAATTAAGGCAAAACAAATATTTTAAAACATTTACAGAAGAGCAATAAAGGCTGGAATCAGAGTCTGAGCTTCAGCATGTTCACAAAGTCTACTGGACTGCTGCAGTTGAACCATACATTTTTATTCCACCCATGCTTCTTACTAGAGCTGTCAGATCCTAGTTTTGGTGTATTAAATATAGCATTATGAGAAGGTTTGTGCACTATGCTGTGCTATTTATTTTTCTCTGTGATCCTTTGTTCTCAATTGTGTACTCATCATTGCCATTTAAGATATAATCTAAATTCAGCATGCCTGTAGCATGGGGTATTTGCTTCCCCATATTCAGTTTAGTATTTAGCTCTTAAAGAATTCTACAGCATTATCTCATTTTGAGATATTAGCAGATCCTTCTATCTTATCTACATAGTAAATTTTATTTAGACTTTCTTGCCTTATTCAGAGTTCGAATTTCTGCATCTGTCAGTGAAGCACTAGTTGATGCAACATGAACAGCCAACCTCCATAAAATTGGTTTTGTTTCTACTATGTACATTAAAGGTTTCAAGAGTTGCTGTTTGTCAATTCACAGCCAGTCTCCTAACAGTGCATCTCTATCCATTGTATTAAAAAAAAAAAAAAAAAAGCATCTAGACAGTTGATAATTTCTTAAACAGTCATCTTGATATAGAGTTCAGTTTCTTTTTTTTTTTTTACTGTAGTAACCAAAGTAAAAGATGTTTTGTGTCTTTCTTTGTCATCACCTACTGACATTTTAGTGCCTTTTCCTGTATCAGAATTTTGGCATCATTCTTAACAACTGGAAACAGTTTTCTTTGAATAAACTTCTCACCTTGTGCAAAATACTCTTCCACATTGCTGTCTTTAGTTTCAACTCTACCTATTCTATTATTTCTTAATTAGAACACTTACAGAAGCTATCTTTCACCTCTGAGTTCCAAAGCACTTCAGAAAAGTGTATTAATAAAAAGATAGTGTAAATGTATTGCAAAGAAAGCACATAAAAATTACCATAAGGCAAGTTTAGCTCTTCTAAGCTCCTAAATACCCAAACAAGTGACTCTATAAATTTAGGTGGAAATAAAAAATCATTTTGAAAATTACTTCCAAGCTTGAAAATCCTAACGATCAAGTTACATTCATGCCAGTCTTCACTTTCCTAGATTAGCAAGTCATAAAAATCATAGAATGGCTTGGGTTGAAAAGAACCACAGTGATCATCTAGTTTCAAACCCCCTGCTATATGCAGGGTCGCCAACCAGCAGACCAGGCTGCCCAGAGCCACATCCAGCCTGGCCTTGAATGCCTCCAGGGATGGGGCATCCACAACCTCCTTGGGCAAAGTCTACTTTGCTTGTTTTCAAACCATTAAAAATCTGCAGCTCCAGAAGCCAGGACAAAAAAAAAAAAAAGGTGAATAAAAACACAGAAGCTTGACTTAGATCAGATCCATTACCAACAGATAAGGGATCGCTCACTTATGAGAAAACCTCACATCACTTCAAGGGCGACAGGATTTGAAGAATTATGCCTACTTAATTGCCACAGAAGCTACATCCCAGCTTTCGCTTAATCAAATGCCTCCTGAGCAGGGAATGTTAATGTTAGAAACTGAGATAAACTGAAGTTATCAGACTCTGACACTGCCCATCCCCTTGCACCCCTCTCTGCATTTTCATGCACAACCATTGCTCTGCTCCACAGCCAGCACAAGCATTTGTGTAACTGCTTTGTAAATTCAAAGGTTAGTTTTTGTCTAACCTTTGCATGTGGGTTTTTCTCCGTGGTGTTTTTGTTTGACTTTGCTTGGTTTTGCCATCATCACTTCATTTAAAAACCTCTTGGTAGCATAAACTGAAGCTCAAAAGATATGATCAAACCCTGACTGATTCTGAAGGTTATGAAAGTAATGAGGATGATGAGCAATATACCAAGATAAAATAATGTGCAAAGGCACCCCTTAATCATTGCTACGCATGAGTTCTATTTGACAGACACTCTATACTGTAATGCAGTTATGCTATAAAAAGCTTCTAGCGGGTATGATATCCCAGAGACCACCGTTTCTGAAAGCACAGACTTGTGGATAAGTCAGAAACTAATTAACACTTCCTTGAGGAGTTCAAAGAAATCCTACAAGCAAGACAATCTCTCTCAGCCCACTGATGGAGCCAAGCAGAACACAACATGGCTTAAGGCAGAAGAAGCTGAAAGAGTAATATATTTTGCCTTATGCAATGCAATGCGTGTTTCCCACCCTAGTTGTAGCTCACTGCCATGAGTGGAAAGTAATCGTGTCACTTCAGTATACAACAGAAGGCAGCAGAAAACTCGATACTTTGCGTAGCTAATGGAACAGATTGCTCTAAATCAGAAATGAGTTCTTTGCAATTCATCTGTTAAACTTGTCCCCGAGAAGTATTTTGCTTTTGGAAAACCAAAAACAAAGGAAGCAGAAATTTAACTGCCACAGAACACTTGCTTCTAAAAGTAGCTTCTATTGCTAGATATTTCTGGGCTTCAATAACCAAACCGAAATTTAGTCTGAACAAATGGAGAAAGCAAATTCTAATTAGGGAAAAGAATTAAGCTGCTCTTTTGTTTTGCACTATCAGAGTCATTCACCTGAGCAAGGTGAATGGATGCAGAGAAATAATCTCAAGTTCCACCAGGGGAATTTTAAATTGAACACAGTGAAGAATTTCTTCATGGAGAGGTTGATAAAGCAATGAAACTGGCTGCCCAGGGCAACAGTGGAGCCCTCAACCCTCAGATATTCGAGAGACTTGTGAATGAGGCACTGAAGGACATGGTCCAGTGATGGGACTCAGAAGGTCAAACTGATGGCTGGACTTGATGATTTTGTAGGCCTTTTCCACCTGAGATGATTCTATGATTTTAAGGCCCATACCGCACTCATAAATGGGAAAAGGAAGGTCTGTAATATCCAACCTGTGGCTGCCCATACTTGGGTACTGCTGGAGGGTAGCACAGTTCAAACAGTGTATACAACAAATTAGTAAGAAAGCAGAAAAAGAGACAGAGTATCGGTTTGTGATTTAAAAAAAAAAAAAAAAAAAAAAAAAAAACAGCATCAAGACTAGCTAAACAAAAGGGAACAAAACATAGTTCGATTTATTTAACATGCTACAATATCAGCACCACTGTTGTTCAGTAATATCATTATGAAACAGAGATGAGAGATTTCCAAGAACGAATGAAGTTGAAATACTAAGCTCTGGAATGAATGGACTGACAGTGTAGACAGAGTGCACCAGAGACTGTAAAGTCAACATCTTCACTTTTACTCAGCTAAGCACATACACTACATTTACTGTCACATCTTAAGGCATCACCACATCCCCATAAATGCATCAAATGAAGTTATAGTCACTTTAGCTTATCTGTGAACTCTAAACCAAGAACGTGCAAGTGCTTCCCTTGCTGGTTTGGCTCTCACTACCCAGTGAAAACATTGAAGCATGTTACTATCTGGGAATTTGAGTTCATCTGTCTTCCCACCAGCAAGAACCTATTCTAAGAGGTTCTGGCCATGACTCATTTCTCAAGCGTACAAAATGGGCAAGTTTGAGCTAAAAGCTGGTGCATCCTGTTCTTGATTACATAAATAAAGGGGTCAATTTAAGTCCCATTTTTTTTCTTTCCTTAAAGTGATTGCTGTACTACTGCAAGATGCCAAAATGACAGCCTCATTAGATAAGCTTCACCATTAATCACTGGGTGGAAACACTTGAGCACAAAAGTCAGCAGAGCACACTGCAGGAGCATCCGTAGTGTAGTTCTCTTCTTACTGTTCTGCCAGTGTGTCTGAGCCAGCAGCGATTCCCCAAGCAACCGCCTTCCTTACTTTGTCTTCTTAGCTGATATTCCAAAGCATTTTAGCCAGTTGTGTTTTGCTTTGTCTCCCCAGAGACCAAAAGCTATTTCTATAATGTAAACATCTGGCACGCAGCCCTAAAATGATAATCCATTTCACATCAGCTCATCAGGTAACAGCCAAATGTAGTCATTTCATTTTCCATTGAAATCTTCATTGCACACCTACTTTCAGCTCTTCGACTGATTTCAAGTCAGCTTTTCTAGGGTAGCGTTCCAAATTAGCTTGCAATCAGTAATAAATACATAAACCAAACTTTTAACAATGTTCATGTTATTAAAATGGGCTGGTGACGGGAAGAGAAAATTGTTGATTTATTCAAATTTCATGGGTTTCTCCGTAACAAATTACCATTGAAATTTCAACTTGCTTTTTAGCATTCCAAATGACAGAAGTTTTAAGAGCTACTGAAGGCTTTCTGAAAGCTCAGAAAGCAGTCTGATAACAGACAGGAGATCTACTACTACTTGGAATGCAAAATAACATTAAACTGCAATCATCCTCTGAAGAAAATATATGAGGCATAATGGTAAATCACAATCCATGACAAATTTGTAACTGATGAGCAGTTCCAGACCAACAGCCTTAAGCTTACAAATTCTTTCTGCTCACAAAATTCAATGAGACAAATAGAAATGGAAAACAACAAAAGCTGCAAACATGAAAAATGGGAACAAACACACAATTGAAGTCATTTGAGTGTTCATGTCTTTTACTGCCTCCTCTGAACAGGCTGCCTGGAAAACTCAAGAGATAACAGCGATGACAAATCAAAGTTGAGAAGCCCAAAAATCAACAGCATTTACCTGGCTGGACCTGATAGTTGCCCTAGAAGAAAAAAACTCTGCTTTCCCTCAATAGGGAAATACGTCCCAGTCTTTAGCCAGATAATAGCAAAGACACTAATTTCTTAATGTTAGAAGAAAAACTTATGGCAATTAGACATAAGTCATGTCAAAACTCCCATGCCCCACCTCCACATTGCTTCCAGCAAAGCACGCAACAGTGCTGTGCCTGCTTGCTTCTCCCTCTTGCCAAACAATAGCTGTATTTCAATGATGCTTTATAAATATGTTCTTGGACTTTCAGCCCTTCAAATGAAATGCGTTACATTCGTGTACAATTTGCCATGAGTATTGTCAAGGAAACGCGAGCTCAAAGTGAAATGCAGCAGTTGCTAAGAAACATTACAGCAGGAAGGAGATGGGGAGGATCAGCAACTTGTTTACTGACAGATATTTATATTTAAGGCATTCATTATTGCTATTTAGGGTATTTGCATTTCAGACTAACTTATGTGTTCTTAACAACTAATTCTAATTTAATTTTCTTCAGAAAAGAAACAAACTGCATCTTAATGTTGCTGAAACAATTTCTCCAAGCTATAAAACCATAAAAAGAATTTAAACCCTGTACTTGTGTAGAGAAAACAGAATTGATGGGCTTGGACTATTTGGTGTCAGACAGGACTCTGCCATAGCTCATCATGACCCCAAACAGCTGACTGACCTGCAGGAATCTGTTTCCACTCCTCACTGGCTCCAGCAGATACCGTATCAAGCCTTCTGAAACAGAGGGATGTTTTCCAAATAAACAGGTTTTGATTACTTTCAAGAAGGGGAATTATTTGCATAGCTGCTTGAACAAAGCACCTGGAGGAAATTCCTGAAACTTCTGCAAGCAATAAGCAACACAAGAATGAGACAGATGGCATTATGTAAGCTACTCAGGTCAATAAGAGCATGTTCTCAGAGCACAGACGATAATCCTCTGAATGTTTGGCAAAATAGAAAGCATTTCCTCAATGCAACTGAGACAAATGAATAAATGAGACAAGTACAGAATCATAGAATAATCCTTAGGGTTGGAAGGGAGCTTTAATGGCCATCTAGTCCAACTCTCGCCTGCAAGGAACAGGTAACCCTAAAGCTCCATCAGGTTTTTCAGAGCCCTGTCCAGCCTTACCTTGAGCATCTATCACTGCTTTTCCCTCCCCCCTCCCCTTCCCCCCCCCCCCAAGACGGCATTCAGCAGCTTAATACTTTCCATTTCATCACTGATTTCACTTTCTAAGGCAGTAAAATTCCCAGTTTGTACCACATAAAAAATATGTTTCATAAGATGGCTATCCTCACAAAGGAGACCTATCCTGTACTTAATGAGCCAGAGAATACTTGGAAAAGACTGCAGTAATTAAAGAGTAAATAACACACTTAAAAAAAAAAAAAAAAAAAAAGCTATAAAAGCTATTCAGCTATAAAAGCAACATCAAAATGGAAGCTTTCAATTTATTAACATTTGACACCGCCTATCTAACAACGTTCACGTTAAATACAGCCCTCATGCATAGGAACAAATGGAAAAAAAAGGCTGCACTATATTGGCACTGACAGAAGTCAGCAGCAGAGTTGACCAGAGACTGCTGAAATTTTTGCTAAGTTACTCCTGTCATAAAGCTCCACAGAAACAATTTCAACAACCTTCCGTTCAAACTGGAGGAGAGGGGGACTGAAAAAGAAAATCAACGGGAAGCATTTTGGTAAGATGAAATTTCTTTCTATGGAGTTCATTTTTAGACCACAATTTATATCAAAAAAAGATAACCAAAACCCAACTTAAAACAAGTCTTTTTGATTTAATGAAAATTAGAGTATTTTGGCTACAAAGGCAGCTATAGCTGCTGTCATTCTTTCATGGACTAAAAATACTCTTCACTGGATTCACGTGCAGCCCCAAATGGGTTGGAATTGCATAAGGAACACTGGATTAGCACATGCACAACAAACATGTTTTTTGCTGCTTTCTCCACTTCTGTCCCTGGCAAAAAAGGGAAGGTTTCATACATCACGCGCATCCCATGGCCCCACTGCAGCCAGCGGCTGAGCCACCACACCCCAAAAAACTACTCTGAAGGACACCATGCAGCACCTGCCTAGCAAAATCACCACTCCCTACATTTAACAAACTCATCTTCCACAAGCTGTGAAGTCCTCCATTTATTTCTGTCTGGGAAATCCCTGCAAAATGTGATCTGTCCTCTTGGTGCCTAATGGAAGTTAGCTACAAAGTACACTAATGTAACCAAGAAATGACCACTGGAATGCTTTGAAGGAGAAGCCCGGCATTTGATTATTAATTTCTTATCATAAATAGCTAAGATAAAAAGAAAGCAATGTACAAAGACTGTAAGACAAATAACACAAACAGGGAAAGAAAAGAACAGTGTAAGAATTTGTACTTGGAGATTGCTTTATATTTTACTAACCAACAGTATTGTTGATCACCTTCCTATGGATGCTATCCATAACAAGCACAGAAATTGTCCATTAGTAAACGTGCAGAGAACCATTGTGACAAACTCACCTTGTCAAGTTCAGATTTTGATGTCATCATATTGAGAAAATTGTCATGAACCCAATTACCATCACATTCCATGCCATTTTCAACAGTAAATGAAAAAGTTTTAAAAAAAAAAAAAATACAGATTTTCAATCATCCACTTTTTATAGGTTTGATGCTTCATCATTTTACTGTGATTGCCTCGGTATAGAAATTTTACAGTGAAAAGGTTGCTTTTGATATTACTGATCATAAGAAAGTGAATATGAATAACAGGTTCCTGAATAGCAAGGGAAGAATTCATTATATCTGTTGGGGACAGATAAGCGTTCATGAACAGATTCCTAAAGTGCAGATGAGTTCCAAGGGAATCTGATCTGTCAATCACCCCAGCAGCTTGGGGAGACGAGTCTGCTAAATGGACATGTTATCTTCCAGGTAACCAATTAAAAAACCTAAGTGCTCTTAATCTGACTCCACTAGAGTTCACAGAATTACATCAAGATGACATTTTGAAAGCCCTATAAAAAAAAATATATATATAGTATGATCTTATGACACAGAAATTAAAATGCTAATGGTCCTTACTCAAGAAATAAATTGGCATATCATCTAAAAAATATGTTCTGTTGATAACTAATTGAAGTTTCTAAACCAGAGCATAAGACCAACTTGTTTTATCAAATACTTAGACAAGTATGTGCATTCTAGAGCCCTTCCTAAATTAATTGTGCATTATGATTTGCTAATAACAGGAACACTTAAGTACTTTTGTCATCCTTTGCCTTCTTGGGAAACCTATATAAATCTTTGGGATTTCAGAGCCTAAATGTGCTAAGGAGGTCAGAATATTTTAGAGACTGCCATTTTCCACTGCAACATGCCTTAAATAAGCACGATTTGGAAGAGTTCTGAAAGCCTTGATTTTAATCATAAAAAACTGCACTGGGAAACAATGCAAACTCACCATTATCTGAAATCGGAGCACTGAATGTGTTTATAGGCTTATTAGAGACAGAAGACAAGAAATATTTTACATACAGGTATAAAATTAAGCTTAGTGTGGAAGTGACTGAAATCATAAGACACACATTACGGATCTGCTGATGCCCAACAACACACAGACATGAGAGCACATCCCTCCCATGTGGGATTATCTTTGTATCACTTAGCAAAAAGGAATCTATCAAGATAATTGGTACATTAGCTGTTATCTTTCTCAAAACTCTTTCAAAAATAGGAGCCCTTCAGTATCCAGTTTTATCTTCCAGCAACTTTCCGGTACCCTATTTACTGATAAGAGCTACATGATGCCAATACATTACCACATTGCTCTACTAGCGAGCAACTCTCAATCTCTCATTATCTTTCTCATTAAGTCTCTTCAAGCAAAATTATGTCAGGCTTCTTAAACTTGTGTAGGCCAGGATGATCATAATGTCTGTCACCGATCTTGTCTTTCAGGCTTTATTAGTCAGACATTTCATCTGTTGTCCAAGGCTTTGGCTAGTCACTATTCTTTCATTATGTGTTGGCTATGATGTGTAGCTATGGAGAATGATTAACGTGGCTATCTTTCAAGAGGGTCTTTACATAATACACATGTAAATTCTTAGTTCAGCAGTACATGATGTGTATATCTGCAGGATAAACTAGCAGCTCAGAAGGATGGATTGCTACATAAAGCAATATGCTTTTTTTGGACACCTGTTTAGCGATTCCAATTATTGCTGCACGCCGTGTAAATACACTGTTACCAAAACCATAACATAATTGGAGAAGATATACAGGTACCCTTCTCAGAAGAATAAGCAACTCCTTAGCAAGATCTGAACAAACACAAAACATAAAGTCTTCTTTAAACAGACTAGGATGAAGTCCTAAAGCACTCACATACGTACATAAAATTGTTTTTATTCAAGGAGCAATCCCTTGCATGTTTGGTTCCTTAAACCACATATCAGGGGCAGCAAGGGAAGGAAACATTCGCAGAGCAGCTGCAGGGGAACAATCAGCGGAAGCAGCCGTGGGTGTCAGCCACATGGGATGCCCCCTTTGTTGTCACATCTGCTGAGGGGTTGAGGGATGTAAGGAACAGAGTCTCTGAAAGCAAAGGCAAGCCACGTGTTCCTCACACATCACTTGTTTCTTACAGATGTAGGAGCACAGTAGCCCAGCCCAGCCATTGCCTAAGCAATGTCATTCTAAGCCCCTACCAGGTCAAGGAAATGTTTTTCCCTGAACCATTTACTGATGTTGCCTCTGTGTGCAGCTAAACACACACTTAAACAATCTCCAAGAAGTTACTCTGCATTTTGCAGACTGTTGCCATGGCTATTCATCACTGCTTTCGTACACATTTTTGTGATATCCTTTGAGCAAACCCTGGGGCTGAGCTGAAGCTAGGTAAGGCAGATAGCTGCTTGATGATGCTTTCACAGAGTTCACTTCACAGTACCAACATTCAAGCAAAAAAAGCAACTCTCCACATATTTCAGCAGCTGATGGTTTCTCAAACCCTAACTTTATTCTTGATGGAAGCACAAATTATAGTGCAAAAACAAAACATTTTCAATGTAAGAGCAAGCAAAGCCACAGAAATCACTGAAGAGTAAAAATGGATTCCTTTTGCAAAGGAAAGGCAAACACTTAGAATCCATCAGATTGTCTTGTGTTATTCCATTAGAAAGCTGATGAAGTTTGAAGCTGTGCGGAGGCAGAGCTAGTTCTGACAGAAACATGCTGACTAAGAAAAATCTCCTTCTATATTTAAAAATTGCAGCAGATGGTGCTAGCAGTAGGATGCTCTGCTGAGTTGTTATGACTGTGAGCACTCCATCTATCACTGAAAGTCTCAAAAAAGCCTCACCCTAAATGCAGGTCTCAGCCCGAACTCTGCAAAATGCTCCAAGTTCAAGTGTGGTTTCTTGGGTATTGAGTACCTCTGGGTCGCCCTTCTTTAGAAAAGCTTAAAAATTACATTCTTACGGCACACAGAAACTTAAAATGACTTCAAAATAGCCAGGACCCAGTATTCACTGAGCAAAAATGTTGTCCCACTCATAGCACAAAGCCCATTGCTTTCAGAGATCAAGGGTATTTCTGCACGGCATAACAGTGCTACTCAAAGCTGTAAGCATGCCCGAATGAGCACAGGGGTGTGAGACAGAGCCCAGCATCCAGGGGAGGCGCTTGAAGGAGCCAATGGACATGTGAGAGCTGCATCTTCAGTCTCATACAGAGCCACGAGGTTCAGAGGTTTGGGGCCTTAACCCAGCATGGGAGTGCATGAGCACAAGTGTGCAGCCACACCAGCAAGCAGAATAACACTTGAGTAGGCTCTGCGACCCAGCCTCCCCCCTCAGTGAAGCATAGGGCAGCTCACAGCCTCTGTGCCCACACCACAGACAACAGCACAGCTCTGTCCCACCTCACAGCCCTCCCACACACCCCAAGGATCCAGGCTCTCCATGCTTGAAGGTGAGAGCTTGTTCACACCCACATCAAAACCATAAACCCCCATCATGTAGTTACCCCTCCTGGTCACCTCTGCTCCATAGCAGCATGAACAATCATCTGAACAGAATGAGCCAAAGCAGTGGAGAACTCCCCTCCCTGCATTCTGCAAAACCCACGGTGTTTTTATGAGTTATTAAGCACACAGCCCTGCTGAGTGATGATTTTGGAGCTACAAAGGTATTCACTGCAGGAATTTTTTATTCTTCCTCATGCTTGCCATGGCAACCGGGATATCGAAGTAGTTCAGAGCAAGACAGCGCCACACAGTATCTAAAATAACATTTGTAGTACATCTGACTTGTTTCTTTTTCCTATAATGAGTTCAGCATTTGAGCTCTTTTAGAAAAACTGTCCCCAAAATCCCCAACCTCTAAAGCAATATTCTCTTCTGTCTGCTCCAACAAAAGGATGTGGTTATAATCTACATTGACGGAATTGGAGGTCCAGAATTCTAATAAATGCAAAGGCTGCAGAACAGGACCCAGCTTTTCTCCTTAAAGTTACAAGGCACCTGAGAGAACTGGCAAAAATACCAGAAAAAAAGAATCTGTCATTTAGAGGCAAATCTACTGGGGATCCTTAACAGTGTGTTCATTTAGGTTTTTTTTTCTTTCTTTCTTTGGTTGGTGGTTTTTTTGTTTGTTGGTTGGTTGTTTTTTTTTTTGTTTTTGTTTTTTTGTTTTAGCAGCTGATTTCTCTCCTCAGTTGTTTGAGAGCAGAGATCTACTGGGGAAAGATGACACACCACAATACTCTGTGGAGGGAGGGAACTGACAGCTGGAGGACTCTTTAACAAAAGTAGGGATGAAGTCTGTAGCATTTACCTCGTACCAATCACAACAAACCAGAAGTTCCCTCATTCTTAATGTAACTGAAATTATGACTGTTGCATTAAGAATTTAGGATACCTGTTGGGATTAGACCAAAAAAAAAAAAAAAAAAAAAAAAAAAAAAATCAGTAGACATGAAGTGCTAATGATGAACACAACCACTTAGAAACTATTCTGAAAAAAAGTGTTGTCCAAATCACAACTGATCTCTATGTTAAGAGGCTCCTCCTTCAGCAGGCACTTCTGTTGGCATCCCAGTTGAGAAAACAAATCTCTATCTGTAATTCTTATTTGAACCAAATTTTCTTGCCTTACAGATAAAGTGTTTGGGCAGTGCTTTCAATACTTAGCTATATTAACCCTTCTCTCCATTGCTACTGTATGCTTCCCTTCATCTCCTTTCATTCCCATAATACACACCACAGAGAAAGGAAGACTGAAATCTTTTTCCCCATTTCAGAAAGTGCGAACCACCAATAGACTCTTAGTGATCAGAAGACTAAAGAACAAGATAGGGCCTATTTCCACTCCCAAAGTTATTCCAGTATTTTAAGATGAATAATAGCAGTGCAACTGAAATAAAACTCTCAAAAACTGCCTGCAAATAAGCTTCCTGAGCAGGACAGCAGAAAATTAGGGAAAGGATACTTGTCTCAGTTATTAATAAATGTAATTTCCAAGAGTGAAAAATAATGAATACTTCCACTAATGAGCACTTCCCAAACAGTTTAACACTAGCATTGATTCTATTATTCATTTCCTGTAAAGCTGCAGTTATCAAGTCTTATACAAATTAAAACTAGAGTGAAGAACAAATAGGCCACTTCTATACCAATCATGAACAGATTTGTTAGCTACCAACAGTTAGTATATTATCTTACACACAGAAGTGAAATTGGTGGGGAGTAGCAGATGAAAAACCCCACACCACACACACACACAAAAAAAAAAAAAAAAACCAAAACCATCAGACAGTATTGAAAACAAATTTTTTTGCACATTGATCTTATGAGACAAAACACTATGTGCCAAAACCAAAACTGAATGTTATCCTACTGGACCAAATTTTGGAAAAGAGTCAAAACCAAATCATCTGATAATTGTGTTACTGCCCACTGTATAACAAAAGCAGTTTTGCCATCCAGTATCTTCTTTCATTATTCTAATGAACATTAATTATTGCCTGTTACTGCAGTAAGTTCATTTACTTCCCCAATGTGCTTTTTTCTTTTTTTTTTTTTTCCCTTAACATGCTGTATTAGTAATCCATAACGCAAAATAAGAAAGAACAGTATTTCCATGGCAATACAAATCATCTATAGCAACTATCTCCTATAATCTTTCCCCAACACCTACAATCGATGGAGCTGTGCTGAAAATAATTTATTAAACTACAGTACAATGAGCACAACCACAATAGAGACTTCAGTACTTCTCTTATTGATGTAGAGATGCTTGGTTTTATAAGAGCATTTAGGTCATAACATGTCTAAAGCAATCAGAAGCTCTTTAATTAAACGCAGGTCCAAACAACACTGGCACAATTTTCCTGGGACAAACTCAACAATGGACTCTTAATGAAGTCACAAGGAGCAAAGGACTGCATCTTGACAGATATTTGCTCTCAAGTCTTACGCTCGTATGATAATGCAAAAATGATCATGTTGTAAAGTCAGTTAAATTGCTGTTTGTTTGTTTTGAAATCACAGTAGGTGTGAAACACAGGCATATGGTAGGACACGCACTACAACTTCAAACTTTTCAGCCTTAATGCCAAAATATCAGCTGCAGTTTAGAAACACACGCCCTGCCCCCTGTCTCCAAGGCAAAATCCACAAGCATCTTCCACATCCAAAGTGCAAACAAAGAGTTTAAGTTCAATTATGAAGCTGTTGCTCTTGAACCGACAGTTGATCTTCACTGTACAAGAAAGACAGGATGATTGACATAAACCTGAAGATATTTTGACACAGCAAACTGATTATTTTATTTCTACTCCTCACTGATAATTACCCCACTCTCAATTTGATCCAGCTAAGAAGGAACACAAAAGCCCTTTATAAACTCGAGCATGCAGCACCGATCAAAGGAATTCAACTTTCTTTTCCAGGCTAAAATTATTTTCTTTGCTTAGAAAGGAAAGCAGCATTGATCTGCTACTTTCCTTCTCTACATGATAACAGCAACTCAGCTTCCTTGTCAGCAATGGACATGATTGATTTCAAGCCTGGTACTCATTTAATGACAACACTGTTGGTCTAATAGAGAGAAGGCTGGATGATCGCTTATGTGCAAGCAACAGTTAAACCTAAGGAAATAAATGATTTTGTCATCTCAATCTGGAACAGCATTGTATCCTCCTTGAAAAATGAGCAGTTAATGGACAGAGTGCCTCAAGAAAGGGTTGTTACTGCTCTGGTGTTAACCAGAGCAGAATCTAAATTGCACAGACTGAAATTAAAATTCTGCCCCACTCTAAATAACAGCTTCTAAAAAAGACAAGTCTGGTCCAAAAGCAAACTTGAGTGATTTGTCACTGAAGTGCTGCATTAAATATTGACATTGCTGCTGAAGTGACCTGCTGCCTAATGGATACCCCAGGAATGCCAACACATTGAAAACTGGCTCAGTCCTGCTGCTAATTATTATTTCCAGCTCCACAGCATCATTCAGGAGCAGTCACAGCTCTAAATGAATCTCAGAGGATTTTTAAGGGAAATAATGCATTACTGCTTTCTTCTCCTTCCTTTAAATGAACTTCTTTCCAATGGCAGCCCTCAACAGACTGCCAGCAGTTGCTGGAAAAGAAAGTTTCCAACTCCTTTTGCATTCATGTGCTCTCACACCCATGTTTGCTGAGGCACAGAGATGTAGAGCAGTAATATAATTTCAGCTCATTTTTACATGACAGTAAAGTAATCTTGGAGTACAGCGGGTAATTTTTTCAGGGTCTTAATTGAGAGCTTCTTCCAAAAGTCTCTGGAAGTAAAAGAGTAGAAAGGAGGAACTCATGGCAGAGGAAGGAAGTTCCATGTGGCAGAAGCAGGAACATATTTGGAGATTTGAAGATGACCCCAACTTTCCTCCCTCAAAGCAGAGTTTAAGGCTCTCAAACCCCCAAGAATCCTAACGGTTCTTTTCCACACAAGACACCTTTTATACCATTAACACTCTCTCTTCCCCTACAGTAACATCCAGGCCTAACTATAAATACTGGAGTTCAGCAAGAAACAAATCCTCAGCAGATAAATCAGATGACTCTGTAGCACATAACAGCCCAAAGCAAGAACCTCTCAGAGAATGGCTCAAGGGTCATCAAGTTCTAACCGCCCTGCCTCAGGCAGGGTTGTCAACCACTAGATCAAGACCTAGATCACGGTGTTCAGAGTCCCATCCAACCTGACCTTGAACACCTCCAGGGATGGGGCATCCGGAAAAACCGGACAACCTGTTCCAACACCTCACTGCTCAATCAGTGATAAGCTTCCCCTTGACATCTAAATCTTCACTCCTTTAGTTTCAAGTCATTCACCCTAGTCCTGTCACTATCTAACCATGTAAAAAGTTGACTTCCCTTCTGTTTATGAACTCCCTTTAAATATTAGAAGGCTGCAATAAGATTTCCCCACATCCTTCTCTTCTCCAGACTCAACAAGCCCAGCTTCTTCATCCTGTCTTCACAGGAGAGGTGCTCCAGCCCTCCTTTCATTTTTGTAGGCCCTCTCTGGACCCTCTCCAAAACCTTGACTCTTTTTCTGCCATGCATGCCCCAAACCTAGATGCAGTACTGCAGATAGGGCCTCACGAGGGCAGAGCAGAAAGGGACAATCACCTCTCTCTCCCTGCCGGCCACTCCTCTTCTGATGTATAGCCCAGGAGACCATTGGCATTCTGGGCTGCAAGCATGCACTGCTGGCCGACGTAAAGCTTTTAATCTGCCAGGACCTGTAAGTCTTTCTCAGCAGGCTACTCTCAAGGAGTTCTTCTCCCAGACTGTATACATATCTGGGATTACCCTGATCCAAGTGCAAAGCCTTGTACTTTGCTTTGTTGTGCCTCATTAAGTTCATGTGGGCACACATTTTGAGTCGCTCAAGGTCCCTTTGGATGGCATCCCTTCCTTCTGCTATATCAACCGCACCACTCAGCTAGGTGTCATCAGCAAATTTGCTGAGGGTGCACACAATCCCATCATCTATGTCATAGATAAAGATGTTAAAGACTACTGGTCCTGAGACAGAGCCCTGGGGGACACCACTCATCACCTGAAATCAGAGTTTTGATTCACAAATTGATCACAACCCTCTGGCTCTGACCTTCCAACCAATTCCTTATCCACCTACTAGTCTACCCTTCAAATCCATCACTCTATTTCAGAGATAAAGATGTGGTCCGGGACCATGACAAAGGCCTTGTACAAGTCCAGGATGAGGACTTCTTTCAGTTGCCTTCCCTTTGGCCAGCAATGCTGTTACTCCAAAATAAATTGCTTCTGCAGAACATCACAGAGACAAATGAGAGTCACCTTCCTCCTACCTACAAGCAACTATTTGTGGAAACTCCTTCCCGTTACCAGCCATTGCAGAAATTCCAGTATGTTAACATACATCACTAAAGAAACTTAAGGAAATAAGCTCATAATATGACATAGAATTTATAGCACTTTAGCCTGACAATTAAGGAAACCAAGACTGTTAAAGAAGCTCTTTCTATAGGAGTTTTTGTAACATCTTGATATTGGAAGTCTCTATGTTTAATTGCTGGGAAAATAATACTGCAACAGTGAGGACACTTATTGTGCATTTATTTTTCAGCACGCAATCCCAAACAATAAAAACATTAAACAAACTGCAACATTTTCAAAGATAAAGACGCAACCAAAAAAATCTCCTCCCCTGAAAAATGTGAGGAATTTGCAATGAATCCCCACATTACATGTGCTTCAGTGACATCTCTCATTCCAAAGCAATCTAAAGTTTTTGGGGGAGGGGGAAGAAGAGAGGAGGGAGAAGATGGATGACTAATTATAGTGACTGAAATAATACACAGTAACAAGGATCTACTTTCTTGATCACTTATACATGCAAACATACCTGAATCAAAGATACATGCACATATTTCAGGATCTTACACAGTAATTTTTCTGCAGCATAGGTCACAGTTCCCTGACTTCTTATTCTTTGCCATTCAATTTAATTGGGAAATCTGGAAGAAATTACTACTGAGCAAAAATGGAACATCTATTTTGCACGTTACAAAGAAAGAAAAGAAGGCATGTAAGATTTCAATCAAAGGACTGTGCTAGGGAAAAAGTTAAGGCTGTCGAATCATTTTAATAATCACTGCACACAGAAGTACTCCGAAGTTAGGGAAAGCTGTGATTAAAGAGGTCTGTATAATTCTGACTTCACCCTCTGGAGTGTTGTGATCCAACCTTCCTACCCTATAACTGCCGGCTGGCCCCTGCATGCACAGCTGGCAGCACTGGGCAAACCAGTCATCAGTTCACTGTTTGGTTCAGTCCCTGTTCTACGGACTCTTTTAAATGCCTCCTGTCTCAGTCGGTGGCTTCAAAGCCCCCCCCCCCCCCTCCACCCAAAAAACACTGTTTGGCTTCAAAAAGCAAATGCTTGAGAAACCGATAGAGATGCAGCAGCTAACTCAGAAGCATGCAGGGGTTCTACTCAGCACATTTTCCTGTTCAGTGTTTTATTACAAAAACTGTTGAGTGACTCTGTGAAAAAGCTTAAAGATATGTAAAAGCTTTCTAAATGAAGGTAAAAATCTCTTTGAAAAACACTGAACTGCCTTCTGACATCTTCGCGTGCTTTTCTCTAAGCAGAAATGTGCAATGTACTTCAGATTTCCTAACACCTCAGAACAGCTGCAAAAATAGCTTCTTCATGCATTCGTTAACTGCTGACAGAAGGAAAGCCCAATTGTTCAAGTGAATAATATTGGGGAAAAAAAAAAAAAAAAAAAAAAAAAAGTGAAATGGTTTTTACCCGATTCTGAATTTCTTGTTGAGAAAACGTTTGGGCAGGACACGCTTACAAACTCAGACTGTTGCTATTAATTTATTTTAAACAAGGAAGGGACTCAACCTTTATAGCCCAGAGACTACTTTGGCCAGGCCATTCAGCTGCTCTGGCTACTTGAAATCAGTGAGCTTCTCCTTGCTTAGTAGACATCAAAATACTTGAACTTCCACATTCATTTCTTACTGTTTTTGAACCCAGGACAAAAGCAGTCTGCTTTCCCACACCAGGGTTTCTCTCATCTTGGACAATTCCTCCACAAATGCCACCTTTGCTCCTATGGCTGACTTGACACACAGCCTAATGCATTTCTCCAGCATGCACTGGCTACTGAAAGAAAAACGCAGACAAGCCAAGACAGCAAAGATAGCTGTAATTAGCCACAAAAGAATTTAAAATAAATAGTCTGGAGAGAAATCTAGTCCCTCAGGTTAGAACAGTTCTTTGGAGACCTCAGGCTGATCCTAGAATTATCCTGAAGTCAGCACAATTTACATGTTTCTTTTCTTTGTTTATTGTAATCACTGAATTGCTTTAAAAATATTTAGATTCCGGGAGCTCCGAGGAAATATGTTTACATAGCTGAAATTGTGAAAGGATAGGGAGGTTGCTGGTGTACAGTGATCCAAGAGGTTTTATCCCTTGAGCAGGAAATACTAGAACCCTAATCAAGACAAATTATGTTACTGTCTGTCTACATGAGTAAAACAGGATATTTCCCAAACAAACAGCATAACACCAAGTCACTTGCTGATACACAGGGCCATATAACACTTGGATAAGTGGGTATTTCAAGAGAAAGGAATCAACGAAACTAAAAAAATTAAGACCAATTTTCACCATGAGTGAAGCAGCAAAATCAGTCAAATGGTTTCTAATGGAATACACTCATGTTAGCAATAGCTAATAAACCTCCAAGCAAGATTTTTAAAACCCATTAGCCCCTTTTCTGTAATTCCAGCAACACAGGAATTGTGTACTTTGGAAAACAGGAAGGAGAACAGGGAAAAAAAGATACCTGCTTGACACTCTTGCTATTAAGAACACGTTTCTCTAAGGACAGCACTAGGCCAGACATGCTTGGACAGAAACTGAGATAAAGGAGTTATGTTGTTAAACAAATATGAAGTAGCTTAAATGGATCATCTCTTTAAGTGATAACAGATAGTTGCTTCTAGATCTCTATAAACTTTGCCATACCTGCCTAATTTTCTAACATAGGAACCAGGTTTGGTCACCTATGGAACAAACTCGTAACCTTTCAAATTGTGTTGAGGCAACTAGCAATGTATCTTACAGCACAAAGGCTTAGTTTCACCTATGGTGGAATGAGTTCCTTGCACACACAGCATCTTAACCCACACTAAGCTCTAAGCAACTCCACTGATGTCACATTCATGAGCACTTTTGACAAGAAAAGCAACAGTAAGACAGATTTATTAGCTTAAAACGAACTGCATCACTGTTATTTGAAAGTAGCTCCCCTTGGTAGACTGGCATGTACAACTATTCCATCTTTAATGCTCATATTTTCCTAGGGAAAGGAAAAGCTCGAGAGTATAAGGCTTCAAAAATTCTGGAAAAAACTCTGATAACTCCACACAGATATCAGGACGTGCACACTTCAAAGATATCCAAAGAGGAAAATATTTTCTGCTGTCTGACACATTTTTGTGAAAGCCACATTTTTTAAAAGTCTCCAAATGTTTCTGTTGCAAACCAGAAGTTGCTTAACCAATCGTTAGGACTAAAGACTCACAGGGCAATTCAATTTTATATATATATATATATATATATATATTTTTTTTTAAACTTGCCCCCAACCCTGAAGTTAAAAACAATGAATGAATATAACCATTGCTCCAGAAACAAGCAAACCGTCTATATAAACAACAGAGCACTTGAAAAGCTCTGACCACAAATTACTTTGTAGAACACAGGAAAACCTGGGGTATCTGCGCCCCATGGGCTGTCTTAACAGTCTTGGTTGCTGTTTGGGGGATGGTAATTGCCATGGAGTCATAAAGCTGATGGCTTCCATAGAAAAAAATGTAACAGTCACTACACAAACGCTACGAAAATGTTGACGGTGGTCAAAAGAAAAACTAACATAGAAGCAATGTGATTCAGAATCTGCTCAGAAGACTTAGAGAAGTTAGAAAGACCTGAAGATGTTATAGATATTATAATTCTTAAAGGATTGGCTGAAGTGGTTACTGAGATAAGTGCATTTGGGATGCAAGGAGTGCAAAGTGAATCCACTGGATTAAAGAGAATGTAGCATTCATTTTTAAAATGTGGAGGACAAGCACATAGTGCAGATTTGGCAGCCTACGCAGCAACACTTGTGAAAAAATATCATGGTTGAGTCCATTATGTAATACTGCACTAAAGAAACTAAAAGCTGTTCTGATAGAAAATGAAAGGAATATCTTGTGCTGCATGTAAGACAGGAGAGGCAATGATGCCTTTCTTTTTGATATGTTCAAATCAAGAGGGATTCTGGGCTCAAGCTAGACTTTGGAAAGTAAAGAGACAACTTGCAGCACCCAGAACACAGAAGCAGAAGTGAAAAAAGTGTTCTGGGAAATACAGCTGGACTGTGTAAAAAGCACCAAACCTCCTCTTCCAATGAGTAAAATACTTCCATGAAGCCAACAGCATTAATTGTTCTCAATGACCCTGTAACATTAGGGGTTTGTAAGGGCAGGAAAATGGAAGCTATAAAGGAAGAATCACTATATTTGCAGCACAGAATATCAATATCAAATATACGAAGCTATTGACTTGTTCCTACCAACTCATTTGCTCAGAGCATGCATTCACATGGAATCATAGAATTGCTCAGGTTGGAAAAAAACTTAAACATCGCGAAGTCCAACTGCAACATACTGCCCTAATTCTAACAGCCCTCTGCTAAACCATGTCCCTGAGCACCACAAAATCTTGATCAGAGTGCAAACTTTGAAGAATGCAGGACTGAACTCACCACTGGGCATCAGAAAAGGAAAAGAGGCGTGAGGAATAGGCAGAGGCTCCTTGCAGCAGGAGCCCCTAGTAACATGAGAACGTTCAGCAACCTTCCTTGGGACAGCATTATTTTCATATTTGAAAATGGTTCCAAATAATGTCCACCAAAAAACACAGAGACAAATCTGTTTTCTTCCCAAATTTGATCTGGTGCTGCAGTAAGTAATCCCTTGGGATTAAGGAAGTCCTCCTTTCATTTAATCTATTTCTAGGTGCAGGAGAGAAATGACTTACAAGAATACATTATAGTATTTAAGGCGCAGTGTTAGCTGAGGTTGTTTGGGAGAGAGTAATGAGACTTAAGTCCTAACAAGACTTGGGTGTAACATGGAGGCCTACAAGTGATTTTCAGTTGGTTTCTTTTCTTCTGACAACTAATTAACCCACATAATGGAAATTACATCTGAAATAAGATGATCAATCAGCAACTACGGTTAGCAGTAGTTCCCTCTTTGTATGTTTTAAATTTCACTCCTCACCTTGAACAGAAACCAATTCAGCTTAAGATTTTAAACCAAAGAAGAGCTAGTTTATTAGCTTAAACCAGCTCAGAGAAAAAATTAGCTTTCTTCCAAATTCCCAATTATCTGCAAGTACAGAAATATCAGCAGATGCCAAATGGGCTGCATTTAAGTTGCTGGTTTCCCAGCAGGCACGTTTCCTAAGGACTGACTCATGCTATGCAGCATTTCAGAGCCATAACAATCAAATCCCATTATAATTAATACACTGCCAGGATTTCTTTGTGCCATTAGCTAGCCATTTCATCCAAAGCACTGCCTGGATTTCCACAGACCTCAGTGTCTTCCTAACTTCTTTAAAGATTTGGGCAATTGGAGAAGCAGAGCACTTGCTCCTGGCTCCACACCCTGCACACAAGTTTTACCTGCACACATTGCAGGCAGCTCTCCCATCTGTGCCTGGTATCAAATATGAAGTATCAAATACTGTGTTTATTTGTACTTATTGCACTGTGAAAGCAGCTATTTTTAATCAGGTCAATGCAAACAAAGTTCCTGTGAGCACCTGTTTACGTTCAGCTTTACTTGCACAAACAGTATGAGATACAATGCTTATTTCAAACTTTTCCATCTTTCATTTCTTTCCAAAAGAACAAGCTATATGACAGAAAACAAGAGAACCCTGCCACACAGTCAGTAATTTCATGTAGATGTTCAGCTGACAGTTATGCTTTTGAGATTTATTCATTCCCCATTATTTCTCATGTCCAGTTACTGCTTTGTGTGCAAACTGTAGGGTATGCTCTCTGCTTCATCATTGCCAGGTGGTTCTGGAGTTCAATGAATGAACCCATGAGGTTTCCAGACAAAGCACTGGTGTGGAGAATAACAGGGAAGACTCTGTTCTATACCTTTTATTTACTGTGGAGGGCCCTTCACACAGAAGTGAAATGTTTGGTGGAGATAAAGTATTTACTAGTCTATAGCTAAATACGTGTGATTAGAAAATGCATTTATAAAGGAATTAGACAAAAGATGTGGAGGTACAAACACTGTTAATGCTTTACAGCAGCAAGGTTGTAGCAAGCTACATAAGGTAATGACTTACCAGGCTAAAACTATATATGGAACAGCACTTGGTTGGACCAGCACTTTGTGTTTTCAGTATGTACTCACACAACTTGGCAAAACACGACTACTTCAAGTTGTAAACCTACTTAAAACAATTGGCAGGATCATCCCAGTGTGCTGGCTCTAGAAGTCCGGACAAAAGGGGGTTAAACTACCACACCATCATTGTGCAGCACTTCTTACGGCTCCCTTCACAGGGCTTAATATTAAAACCACATATATTTTTGTTTATGGGAAATTCATAATTAATAAAACCCAAGCATGTTGTTTTCAGTCATGGACCATTTACAGACTACGTTTCATCAGCTCTGTAAAAAATCCTTTTAAATGCGCTTGTAGAATGCCTTTGTGAAGCATCAAACACCAAAAATGGCTGTGACGTTTCTCATCAGAGTTTACTTCACATCAACTACAAACTGTCATTCAAGCCAGCATATAAAATGATCCTAAGTGGTTGTTATCTCTCTCAATAGAAGCAGAATATAACAAATATTCTTGCACTTTCCTCTCTTTTGCACCTGTGGCCTTCCCAAAGCTGATAAGAATAATTTTCTGTTGTATTTCAAAGTAAATTATAACCCATATGGGAAGGGACCAGCTCATGGCTCTAGTGAGTAAAGTAGCCATTTAGCCAACAGGCAGACAAGGCACAGACATCCCAAGACCACTTTGCCCTTACACACCCTGCCCTCCTGCTGGGTATCACCTCTAAGCTGGCAAGGGCTGTCCTGCTCAGTTACTCCCTGGCCTCTCTGCCAAGGCTGGGAACAAAGCTCTTCTCCTGGGTGCTATGACAGGGACACCTTCCTACAATCATCCAACCAGACCCATTATCCTTCAACTCAGCCTGCCCAGGTAGAACAAACTCATAGAAGTGTAAGCTTCTAATTTTTTTTTAATTTTTACTCTTCCAACCATTAGCAAAACAGCTGAACTCAAGTGACAAGGAGTAAAGGAGTTGTTTCACGCTGGAAACCATAGTTCACAGGAGGTGAATACATGCAGCAACCCCAAGAAAAGCAACTCTCCTAAGCCCCTCCAGAGCCTCCATTCCCCATTCTCCTAGCCTTGTGTTTTGGCACTTCCTATCAATTCCCAGCACTGAGCACATTTTTCAGCCAACCATTTCAATACAGTGTCAGTAGGAAGCTAACCAAACAATCCAAAAGCAAACAGCTTTCTCACAGCATTTTGTAACAACAGAAGGTCTCAAATGTTGTGCAGAAGTCCCAAATCAGACATCTCAGTCTGCAACCACCACAGGCTATATGCTCTGTGGTTCACCCATTCCCTGAAGGGCTGGTGGGCAGCAAGCAGGGCCAGAGCCACAGCCTTGTAAACACTTTTCGGAAAGACAACAAGGATGCAACTGTTGGCCATGTGGGATCAACCCCTGCTGCCCACCCACACAACATACACCCAAAGAGAGGTGGAAAAAACATGCACTTACTTTCCCAAATAGCAGTAACCCAGGGCTGGTCAGATGTTAAGGCTTTCCTTCATTACCCAGAATAGAAACTGTATTTAAAAAAAAAAAAAAAAAAGGCAGATTTTACCAATTTAATTCCCCGAGACAGCTATCAAGAGCAACTTAAAGCATCTTCAGCAAGGTTTACCATTCATTATTCATTACAAGATATCAAAATATGCATGGTAGCAACACCTTCTAAAGAAAAAAAATACACTGTCAGAGCAAAATGAGCACTTTTCCTTGACACATTGCAAGCCAAAAGAATGTGTTGATTTTGTTGGCTTATTTCCTGCTTGTTTTGTGGTTTTTAAGATATCCTAACATAACACACAGAAGAGCAAAACAAGGTGATCAAGTTAGTATTCTATATGCCAAATGCACAAAGAGTTTATTTTGGGTTGGAAGACAAGGGACAACGAGCAATAGCCATTCAGCTAACATCTGCCATTCTGGATGATCAGTTACAAGATGTAATTCTACAACATGGTGGAAAATGCAATGATAAAAGCAGGGAGGCAAAGCCTTTGGCTGCAGAAAATGAGGACAAACCCAAATACAGTACTGTGCATGTAGGGGGAAAAAAAAAAAAAAAAAAAAAAAAAAGGAAAGGAAAAAAAAGCTACTTACCTTTGGAAACCCTCAGGTAGGAAGAGATCTCCAGCAAAACACCCTCACCTCCACTGCCAACCCTTAAATGAGGTCTGGGAAGGGGTGTATTCTGGCCCCAGACCTTCTGGTAACTCAGATACATTGTATGCACCTGAGCTCCCCTGGGTTGGCCCTGCCCTCCCACCAGATGCTCCATCAATGTTTCAAGCAGTGACAGCATTCCCACTATCCAAGGGCAGACAGGAATAATAAAGACATAAGCATTTCTTTAATTCAGACATATTAAGACACATCTCAAACTCTGGATGCAGAATTTTTTTCTCCCTATCATTTCTTTATCCTCTGCATTGCCACACGTGGTGGAGTAGAAGATTTCATGTATTTGACATCATACTTCCAAGATAGAAATCTTACAGAGACCACTCCAGCACCGCATTGTGATGCTCCTCAAAAGGCAGTAATATTAGCTTCAAACACTCTGCTAATCTTTCCACTCTCCCCAGCCTGTGCTGCTGCCATGTTTCTCTCCAGAGACCAGTGCATCTCCATTGGAAAAACCAACAGGCAACAACCCACCAACGGGTATTTCCAGGGCTTGAGCTGTGGGTACTTCTCAAGGACTGATTTACTGCTAAATACTTGTGCAATCGGTGTTAGGCTCACTTCAAGCTATATTTCTGAGTGACTAAGAAAACGTAAACTGTGGTTGATATCGTATCCTACTCTTTTCTGCCCCTACGTCGTGATCACCACCAGCATTTCACAAGTAAAAACACCAAGGTACATTTAGTTAATCCAAATGAGATTACTGAAAACTCTACGCAGATTTTTTTAGTAATGAACATGTACGTAGGTAGTATATATGCATACATAGACACAAATCAATATCCATACAACTTTAACAGAGCTAGCAAGTCTCTTTACATCAAGTTACCACCCACAAACATGGACCTTCTTCCTTCAGGCACTTAGCCAACCTCACTTGAATAGAAAAGGATGGGAACAAGATAATACATGCTGGTGGTGTTTGAATGGAAATATTACTTCATTGTTAGCAGGAGTGTTATTTTGAATTTTTATTCAATATTTATATTCAAAAAAGGCAAAGAATCTTGCACATTTTTCTCGACTCACCAATGACAGACTGTAACAGTGCTTCTTATTCAAAGACCTAAACTTGCAGATCCCAGAGTTGAGTTATCACAGTGCCCTTATTATCAGTTAAGATAAACCAGCTGTCTGCATATAAGCTCAGATAAATCTAGTATCCCAGTCCAGAGCAATATGTTTTTAAAGCCAATGGATGCCAATGCTCTAGATGAGACTGTAAATCGAAACCTAAGCAAGATAATTTATGTATTTACGTCATCTCCTGTTGTCTGATATACAAACCATTTCATCAAGACTTCTTCCTTCTTATTTCTTCAGTACATTATTTACCACTAGAAAGCATCAAAATTACCAAGAGTAACAAAGAAAAATAGTATTATGCATCTGTATAAAAATAAGAAAAAAGAAAGCACTCATGGAAAGGCAGATCAAGCAGTTAGTCAAAAATAAATTTAAAAACCTGGCTATAAGCTAATTACTTTTATCTTTAAATATCATCATTACTACATCACAGAGAGAGTAAATTTTACAAGCGGTATATCAAACTAAAAATTCCTAACTCTCAAATCAACTCTTATAAAACAAAATATAAAGGCAATTTCCTCCATGAAAAGCTTTAAAATAAATGAAGTTATGTTGGATTGCAAACGTCTCCATACAAAGAATGCTTCTTTTCTAAGATGAGAAAAAAAAAAAAAAGAAAAGAAAGGGAGACATTTAACTGTATAACTACAAAAAAATTGTATCACATGGAGAAGTAAATCTAGCTCTGAACATATGGAAAATTATGCTTGAATTGATTAAACATGAAATAAAGCAATACTCCAAAAGGTTGGAGTGCAAATTCATAATCTCTCAAAGATGACAGTTTATTTACCACACCAGGCACAGTAGTTCTGCCAGCTTCTGCAGGCTGCCTCCCACCTTGCCACCCATAACCACGCTGGGGAATAATGCACAGTGGTATTTCTGGTTCCTAGCAGGCTTATCATTATTTTCAGAATACTTTGATTAATAATCCCTTTTTTTTTTTTTTTTTCTATTAACACTGAAAAATGAATTAGAACTCTAAGAAGCTTTCTCTGCTCTCTAGAAATTGGAATGATGTTATACAATCTCAGCAAAACAAGTCATAACGTGTTTGTTATTAACGATTCTGGTCATTGCTCCTGTACAGAAAAACATAGCAACAGAACAAAGATTGTCTGTGTTTAGATCACACAAACGGGTCAAGGATTGCCCATTTATGGTAGGCTGATGGCATTCCGGTGACCTTTAGTCCACAACAATCCTATTAAATTTGTGACCTTTATTGGGATTTGCTCATGAGACATCTGATGAAGTTTCTCTTGATATCAACAGCAATCTTGCTACCGACTTCAAAAGGGGATCCAAATCCAGACTCAAGAGATGAAAGCTTAGAGTAAGCCACTCATTTTTCTAAGTCAGATGCTCTGTCATTGTGCTTCAATATGCAGCATAAATGGCTTCCCCTCTGGAAATGAGAGACCACGTCTCCTTGGCTGACAGTGACGCCTTAAAATAAACTTCCTGAACGAGGCACAGGCTTCTTCACAGCTGCTATGTAAAGTCCTAGGAAGAAAGTTGGTAGCTGCCATCTACAAATTCAATCCTATTACAGAGTTGACACTAGAAGATTAAAATGAATTCTTTCCACAAACATAACACAAGCAATTCACATCCAGAGAATACCTTATTTCAATGTCTTGACTGGAACTAATGCAGCCAGAGGATCATCTATCATAACCTGTAGCCCTGAGATGAAATGACATGGAGATTTTGAAGGGTGTGAGGTGGATGGATATAGACTGCGGGTGAGAGGTAGAGCAGGCAAGAACAGAATCTATCCGTTTGTGAAACAGGAGACCACAAATGGATAACAGAGATTCAGAGGGTTTTGCTCTTTCAAGTGCCATCAGTTGAATTTGTGATAACGCTCACGAGAAATGGAACAGATTTGCTGGAAGCAGTAATGATGAATACAGAACATCCTTACAACTTCTGAGAAATCTGCTTAATGCTAAGCTTGTTGATTTCAAGGAAATGACAAAAATAATTTAAATGTTTTCATACATTTTTGTAGAGACCTGCAAAACCATGTCAACCATGTGTGCTTTATGCAACTATGCAACTATGGAAGAAAGCCTATCCCCTGGATTTTGACACTTCAGTTACATTTTTTTTCTCTCTTTTTTTTTTTTTTTTTTTTTTTTTGTGCCCCATCAGGTCTGGGAAATGCAAAAGGGTCAGTGTAGTTGTTGCTGATTTTTGACCATTTTTGGTCAAAGATACTCAGACATTTTCGAGAACCAGCTGCTAAGGTGGATTGAAGGCATGCTTCTCTTACGAGTTGTTGAAAGGGCTGAACTGTCTTTGAACAGGGCAGCTTAGCACAGCAGTAAGTGTGCTTGTCAGTGCAGAAATAACAGAAGTTTTCCTGGAAGCTAGCTGTATTGTACAAAGGATTTGTTGTTACTGAATTTTGTGTGCAAAAATCACAGGTTTAGCGTAACAGTATTGTGTGTGATGTAAAGCTGAAAAATTAGTTAGTTGTAAACATCTGATGTTTTCTCAAGCCAATTAATCTTCTAATAGCTTCAGTATTCAGAAGCTCATGAGAATAGATACCTAATTAGTTTTCCAGTATTCCATTTGTGCCAATTCCGTAACGTTCTGTTTTGTAACTGGCACAGAGCATAGATGGGGAGATGCAACATTTCTGTAGAAAGATAAATGCAATATTTTAGAAGGTGGACACAAGGACTCACCGTGTCACATGCAATGATGCTATCTGAAATGCTCGGACAGACCCAGGAAGAAAATCATTTTGTAAGTTCTTACAGCACAAAAAGTAATGAGAAATAGCCAGTGCGAACTTGTCAAGAACAGATCATGTCAAAGCAATCTAATTTCCTTCCTTGACAGGATAACCAGCCCAGTGACTAGCAGAGAGCAGCTGGAGTGACAAATCTTAACTAGGTTAAAGCTGATTGGTCTGTCAGAGAGAAATTCTTTAATAGAGCCAAAGAAAGCTTCCTCCGCAGGGAAGCACCATAAGGGGAATGAAAAATCAGATGAATATCCCTAATGGAGTCATGGCAGCCAGTGCTTGGAGCCCATGTTAGCAAGTGGGACTGTATGAATCTGTGCTATATGCTGCCCAGTGCATTCAGTATTCCATTAACACCATCAGTAATGGTATAAATTCCACATGAGAGTCTTGGGAATGTTACCAGAGTGGGTGGAGATGTACTCAGGAAGACAGTATTTAAATTCAAAGTGTTCTTAACAAACTTAAAAATAACGGGACAAAATTCAAATTAGGCATGTGGATGACGAGTCTGGAGCACAGCTAGCAAACATACTGACACAACCAGAGGGACTTGGTGAGCAGGGGTGTCATAATATGAGCCCATAATGTGACTCAGCGTGACTGCTAAAAATAAAACCTAAAAAAAACTAAAAAAATAAAAAAATAAACTTCTTTCAGTGGTGAGCAAGAGAAATGAAAAATACTAGAAGACTCCTGCAAGCACACACTGCAATTGTTTTGACACACAAATCAGAGAGGAGAAATTACGACAGTAATCCATCACTCCTTCATTAAAACTTTTCAATAGCTATTGCTGAAATACGCAGCACAAATATTGAGGCACCTCATCTGTGGTTGATCCTAAGTGATATTTCAGGTCTCTTCCATGCCTTGTCTTAATGATGCTTTTTCTAATAAGCAAAACAAATCCCTTCACTGAAATTCTTCATTGCATAAAATAGATGTAAACGTGGAAAGGTTTACCCAACAGACTTGGGAAGAAAAACAACTTAATGAGATAATCTGTGTTATTCATAATCAAAATGAAAAACTATTTAATCTGCAAGCAGCTGAAAATAAATTATCTAACATTCTAGTCCAGAGAAGCATACACCATGGAAAGATAACACAGAAAAAAATCACAGGAGAGCTTCTATCGTTGATAATGAGAAAAAAAAAAAAAAAAAAAAAGAGGAAAGAATTCTGCTGCTAATTCAGCTTTAATATCCAGTAACCAAGGGAAATATCCTTTCTCAGTTACTGAAAAAAAAAAAAAAAAAAAAAAGAATACATGTATCAGACTTCCAAGATAGCTAAAATGAATTAAGTATCACATAACGATTATAAGAAAGGCCTTAATACTCAAAAAAGTATTTCAAAATATTTTAGCATCCTGGCACCGACCCCAGTAGCTGGGTCTGCATCAGACTTGTTAAACACAGGCTAATCAAGTCTTCCATAGGAGACCATATCAACTGTCCATAAGAAATTGAAACTCACTGTTATAGGGGCTATGATTATTTATTTATTTCTTTAAATGAAGTCTCCTTTGAGTTCTTTGCAAGCGGCGGCGATTGAAATTATTTCATTTGTACAAATGATATATAAGCTCTACTGAAAATCTGTGTGCCAGAGGGTCCTCCCACTTGTATCTGCCAAAGCATCTGGAAAGGCCAAGTGAGACAGTATTGCTCTGAGTGTGATACTAGCAAATGAGCTGAACGACTCACAGGAAGGGATGCTGTTGGAACTGGATTCTTTACCTGTCTCTGCCATCAGCTCGGGATAACACCTGACACAAATAGCTAAGCAGAGAACCACTGCCTTCTTTGGGAATTAAAGTTATTGATATCAGCCATGTTTTTGGACTCCTTCACATTCTATGAAGAAGGAAAAGTACTAAATAACCATTATTCTGAAGTGCAAAGAATACAGTACTACAAGAGCATTCCTGAAACTTGGCACCCTACTTAAAGTACCTCATTCAACATCTAGCCTGCAAACCAAGTTGCTGCAAAATAATCTAATGATGTTCAACTCCCCATAGTACAGACCATCTATGGATGCTAAAGTAGGCTGAAAATAGATGAGGTAGTAATCACAAATGGTTAACACTGACTGCAGAAATAAGAGGGTTCACACAAAGCTATTATTTTGGCATACAAAAAATAGGTGACTGCACACAAAAAGAATTTGTCATTCAAACTGCAGCCTTGTGGCAGGTAAGACCATGAGACATGGCACCTATCTCACTTATCTACACATTACCTTGGATAGCACTGAGCCTCATTTTCAGCTAATAAAAAATTATAATGAAATTTAACATACTTAGTTCAGCTGAGAATCACAAATTCTCATCTCCTTGGAACCAAAAATTAAAATGAAATGCCATTTCTAACAGCCACTTTGAAATTTACTCTTCTTACACCTTGCACTAAGATACACATGAGCCCCTGACAATTTCTAGGGATGGCAGCAATCTCCAATGCTACCTTACATACATGGCACATCAGCTTATGTATTAAGAAGCGAGTTGGGTAATGCATTTTTGGTAGCCAGATCATTCTGGCCACTGAAATAAGTTAGTCGGATTAAATCAAGATCAGGTACTGCCAGGTTGTGGCTGACTCTTCTGCACAAAGACAGCAGGGTAGGAAGGAGAGCCTCATCCCTGTGTTGCTGCTGGGAAACCACCACTGGGCTACCAGTGCTCTGCACACCTAACTGCTGCCTCCCACACTGGCGTTGCCAGGGAAACACGGAACTAAGTGAAAACAAAACAAACAAACAAAAAAAACCTAAAACCAAAACAGCACAGAGGAAAACAAAGACAAGCCAAACCAAAAAACCTGAGAAGACATTACCTTGCGCTATGGGAAATCCCAAAAGCACATAACCACTAACCGGGTGCTGGTGGCTGCTGCACTAAGAGATTGCTGCAACAGTGTGTAGTAGTACTAACAGGACACTTTTCCAAGAAATAAATGCTGACACGTGAGAAAGGCTCAACAGCCATCAGCATCAAATCACAAGCTACCCTGTCACCCGCTGGTTATGAGAAAAGGAGGGCAAAGAGATGTGGAATTGCTTGAAGGAGAGGAAATATGTGGGGCACAGTTTCCTATTCTCTCTGCTTTTTCTCTCTGCTTGATGTTTCACACCCAAAGCACTGGAGTACAGCCAAATACTCACTGTTAAAAATAAATAAACAAAGAACAGCTGTAATGTGGGATACTTAAGACATCCAAAGAAGGAGATGCATTCTGGGCTTAAGGCAAAGGAAAATCCCTCCTTACCATGACGATTTGCCCTGAGCAGAGCATTCTTCTCTCAGAAACAGGATTGCAAGCAAACCCTTCAAAAAAGAAGACACCCCTATCATCTGCATTTGGTTTGTTTTGACGTAGGTGCTTGTGCACAAGCAAGTGAAAGCAATTTCTTTTAAACAACGGTCTCCACTCAGTTTTCAGTCAGCAAAAACTGTCTTTATTATAAATTTTACTCCCTCTTAGAACAACTCACAGATTTGGAAGCCTCTCTACACAGTGCCCAGCCCGAAGACAAGAAGACAGAGCTTCTGGCTCCGGCTTCCCTACAGACTTTCTGCAGTGATGTGGAACAGTGACCAAGCAGTGTTAGGGTTCTTTTGGTCCCATTTGTCACAAAGCTTAACTTTGTTGAAGTCACTTTTCAAAAGATCAGCCTTTTACATCCACCAGGAAAACAACATGTCACTGAGAACAACAACAACATCGTCATTCATTCTGGAAGCAGAGGTCACCACCTGCTGGCCCTCGGCCCAGATCCCAAATTGCCAGTGCTTATTTAGTAAGTTTGTATTACCAGCAGGGCAATATTTTATTAGTAGGCTATTTCAGACTGCCAGGCTTTTCGCAGCTGAACAACATGTGCCAAGCCCAGGCTTTTCTTAACTTCCCTTTCACTTCAGTCCAGTGAAGCATCCTGGCTGCAACACCAGCCTCCCTTTTTTCCAGAAGTATTCTAGCATCCTCTTTCATACTGCCTTTTTTCTTGGAATGAAGCCTCAACCTGTTCACCTTCTTCCACACTATCACTTTCAGGCACCTTTTGTATTAATTCCTGTGTTGTATCTATAGGAATAATTTTGCCAGCAAAGAGTTTGGAAATGCTGAAGAAATCATTTGGTGCTTTCCAGGCTGGATTTTTCTCAGCTGAGCTGCTGGGTTTTTCCTTTCAGAAATAGCCATAGTTGGTTTTTTTCCACAGCTTCTGCTTTGGTCACGTGAAGTGACTGCCAGAAGACCCACTCTCTTCTGTGGATCCTCATTCTGCTCTGAAGGACATTAAAAGGCTATGCCCAGAGGGAATAACTGAGTGCAAGAGGTCATACACTGATTATTCCCACTGAATGGACATACCAGCAGAACTCCCCAGAAATAAAACAAAAACATCCACTACATTGTGACACAGCTTTTCATCTTTAATTTCAGTAATAGACAAAAGATAGTTCGTCATTAATGCAAAGATAAAGTAATTCACGAGTGATTACATTTGGTTTTAGAGGCAAATAATCTTCCACTGTGATACAAGTATACATATTTGTGTTAAGAAAAATGATCAAAAATGGAGATAGTGCCTCCTGAAAATTTGTTTGTCCTGAAAATTTGCCTCGCTCAAAACTTGCAAACGTTGAGTCCATGCCAAGCAATCCTTTTCACCAAGGAAATCCCCAGTAATAGCTCATTTCCTGAAGAGTGCAGCAGTTCTGCAGCCAAAAGCTCCCCTTCTGATTTGCAAACAGGAATCCCTTTAAAAACAAAGAGCGGTAGACTCAATACAAGGAATTTAACTTCCATATTGAGGATCATAAGACTTCTACATGATGAAACACAGGAACATAGGCATAACACAGCCCTGCTAATTACATGCACTGTTCCACTTTTCAGTACTGAAATCCAAATGTTTGCTAGGACACGAAAATGAAACTGTAATTAATAAATGAAGAAAATATACGTTCCATCCTCCAATTTCCCAAGAATTCTTCAGAAAAATAAGAAATAAAAATCCATGTCTATATAGCTGCAGATAGTGAATCAGAGGAAAAGAAGCTGACACACAGCCATATTCATCCATCTTATTCCACAAGGGTGTTCGGAAACTGGACTTGATGCAACTTATTTCCTCAGACAATGCAAAGATTACATTTAGTCAGATTTATTGCACCAGGATATCTATGTCTAACTGCCAGCGTGTCTCACTGCATGTTCTGCAATTATTACGGTTAATTAAACATTGTACTTCTTATACATGAACAAATTCTGCAACACTTGAAGAGGGGTCCACAGCCTTTGCAGCAAACTTTTGCCATCAGTGGCACACAGCTGTTCTGTGTTCAGATGGCCAAAACTTTTATTGCCACCCTGAGAGCTCTCCAGATGTTGCATCCATATAGCTGGCATCTGTAGTGCGGCACCACCTGGCCTAACCCTGATGGGCCCTGGCAGAGATGGGACCATGCAAGTTAGGACCTAATATTTACATCTTCATTTTACATGGCAAAATTCTGAAAAGTATTCTTGTTGTGACGATGCCACAATAAGACGTGTGATATGAAAACATGTCTTCAACAAGCTGCATAAAATTTATGGGAATTTCTTAGTCTGCGGTGACTGTTAGTAACAACAAAATAAAGGAGCTCACACTGAAGCCATATGGAAGAGGAGACTTTTGGTCTCTCTCTGTCCGTGTTTGTAAAAACTGAGCATGTAACCAAATAGGATGAAACAGGGTCTGGACTAAAAACTACTTCTAGCATGAAACAAGAGCTAGAGAAATCACACGCTTCCACTTCCTGAGCTAGGCCTTATCCTGTAAGCAATGCAGGTAAAGAGAAATTCATCTCCATTTTACAGGAAAGGCTACGATGGTAGCAGTGACAGTCCATGTTTTCCTAGTGCAACACCAGGTTTATTGTTTTTTCGAAGTCTGACTGACAGCCAAATTTAGTTCCAATCCAATTGTCATGATGATTAGGATTAACAGGGATTTTCTTTCAGAAACTACTCTTTCTCAAACTCCCTCTGAAATGACAAGTTCCATCGAGGAATCAAAGGTAATCTTCAGAAAGCCACAAATCAGACGTCATGTGATGATATCACGGGTCTTATTTTAGAGTGCTTCTGCTTTCCTACTTTAAATAAAGCTGAAAGGGAACACAGTTTGATTCACAATATATAAGAAATTGTTCCAGTAAGATGACAAGCATTATTCAAAATAATTAAAAAAATTAATTGTTTGAAATAAAAAATACAAGATTTCCTGCATACTGAATACATATCATGACTGTCCCTTTCACTTTAAATTTTACAAGTCCAAGCTGACTTTAAAAATAAGATACAAGTTTCAACAAGAATAATGCTTTGTGCAAGTACAGTTCAACCTTTATAACCCTCTTTCTAGAGTGACAGCAGATCAGTAGGATACAGCAACCACCACCTTCTCCAGGCTACGGTGTTATCTGTCATTTGTACAATAGCACATGGCCATTGTGAACACAACCACTCCATCACAGAGAAGGCTATGAACTTTGAAGGTCTTCCCCAGCAGCAGCCAGCTGACAGAAAAGGTCTGTGCAGTATTTACCACATCCACTCCATCCCTCTTCCTGCTGGACTTCCAAGAAACCAACTCTGATAACTTCCTGCCCATCAAACAATACAATTTTTGCTATTCAGCAGCTCACAGTCCTCAACTCACTGGAAACTCACTGTTCTACTATTAGATATGGAGGTTAGTGGCCCTGCCTGCAGAAGGAGGGTAGGAGCTTGATGTTCCTTGAGACCCCTTTCAACCTAAGCCATTCTATGGTTCTACGAAACACAAAATTATTCAACTCCATGAACTTTTCATCCTTTCCTGAAGTTTTATTTGCCTTCCTATTTCTAACTGCTGAATCTATAGCACTGAGGAATCTTTGTAACAAACCATCACTGTGTAGGAGGTGACACCAGGATAACTTTTAGCATCATAATGTAGTACAAGTCAAAACATAGACGCTATGTAGTTATAAAAAATGCAATGAAATCTATATTCATATGGCATTGTGCCCTAACATTGCTCAAAGATAACGCGCTATCAAAACTAAACTGCAACAGTAACATTCTGACCTGAACTCTATTGGCAAACACACAGAGTCAATCTTCACACATGAAAAAAAAAATGATTCTTCT
Organism: Lagopus leucura; assembly: GCF_019238085.1. Classification (NCBI taxonomy): domain Eukaryota; kingdom Metazoa; phylum Chordata; class Aves; order Galliformes; family Phasianidae; genus Lagopus; species Lagopus leucura. The sequence goes on along the minus strand of NW_024962255.1, from coordinate 3,169,377 downwards.
AAAGCCAGGCATATCCAACGGCAAAAAAAAAAAACGTTTCTCTGTGTTCCCACAGAGAAGTATTAATCACTACGTGCCTACTGAAGACACCTCTTTTGTTCAACATGAGTCTAACAGCTTTCTTGGGAGGTATACAATTCTAATTTTAAGCTTGCAGCATACATGGGTCTTTTTTGTCAGGAAAAATACCCACATCTGTTTGCTCTCAGCATTGAAGAGCACAGGTGAATTTATAGACTCTATTTGGGGAATTGTTTTTTACATTATTGTAATATCTCAGGAAGGGAGTTGCAGCAGAAGAGCCACTGGTATTGTGTTCTCTAATACTAAGTATTATCTTCAGTTCTTCAAAAACATCCCCCAAAATTCAGCAGTTCCCTTGGGATTTTATTTGCTTTTGTTTTCCCCCAAGCCAAGTATATTCAAGTAAGTGGAAGGATGGTGAAAAACAAAACAAACAAACAAACAAAAACAACAAAAAAAGCATGAGAAATTTTCACTCCCACAGAAGATTCCCACTTCTCTAAAAACATGCATATCGCTGTGTTTTTACACTTGTTAGAGGTTCCACTACATCACATTTTGAAGGGGACGGGGGTTTCCGCATTCTCTGAGTGCTGGTATATTGCAGTGTCTGTGCTAGCAGGAAGCTTTTCTCTTCACCAAAAAGGAAACTGGCTGCCTTTGCTGTTTTTTTCTTAAGTCACAGCCTTATTTAACTCTTTATTAGACCCAGCTTCCATCAAAACTGAGCTCGTTCAGTGTTTTCAAGGGCAATGCGTGCTTGCAAGAGGTAGGATGAGCAATGACAGAGCAAGTACTGGTGGCATCCATGCACATGCCCAACTCATAATGCAGCAACCACAACAGGTCAGTTCTCACTAGCTGAAGGTCAGGGCCAACTCAGCTCTAGAATTGCTTGTGGATCTTATGTAGGCTATGGTATTAAAAGGTTTTATCTGATTCTCAAGTGAGTTGCAGTAGGTCCTGCTCGAGGTTCTTCAGTGTCATCCTCAGCAGGAAGAGCCTCCCCTCAGTGAAAGTCAGTATGAGTGGCATTAGAGCACTTGGGTTTTCCAAGCAAAAAGTCTTTACAAGGAAGCTACATAAACATAGCTGGCTTCCGAGAAAGCTTACTTACTGCTAACACAACCTAAATACAAATCTGTGCTCTTACTGCGTTAGGTTCTGATGGCTTTTGCTGACACAGGCTTGCCAGAACATCAGTGAATTATTTATATGGAAGTCATCTTCATCCTCAAAGTCATTAGAGAAGCTCTCCTGAGTCAGGAACATAGTTATTGATTTACTTTTATTTTCCTGCCTTAAAGTTCTACCAAAAAACAAAATCACATTTTCACTTTGCTTCCAGGCAAAATCTGCAGCTGTTAGCATGGAATTGAAGCAGCATTTCTTCACTCATCTTGCTAACAAGGCAAACCCTTGGATCATGCTAAAGAACAATGTACAATGTACATCCAATCCAAAATTGCATTTCTCATTTTTCTTCCTCATTTTGTACCTTTCCTTACATTTGGATAATAAAAATCAAGGGAATCATATTTTGCTTGGAAAGCAGACAGAAATGTTGGTTTAAATTTACCAAAAGAAAGACCACAAGAGGCCAAAGAGTTTTTTAAAAGTTGGTTTAAGCAAACAGAAAACAAAGCTAATTGGTGACAATGAACCACTGTGGAAAAATGAGACCTCAAGTTGCTAGTATGTGAAGATTTGGTCCTCAGATTTTTATGGCCACGGACTTGCCATACACAGCACAAATTCCCTACATTAATACCAGAGAATACATACAAGCTACTGGAGTAAGGAATAACTGTATAACCACAGGCATTTTGTAGGCACAACAGAGATCTGCTGAAAGCAGTCCTCAAGCTCCCTTATCAGTGGTTGCAGCTAAAGGCATGCTCTTCCTAGCTATGCTTTCTTTAGAAGGGAAACCTACATTTACAGTCACAGGAATTCAGTACTCATCAGTTACTTGAATCAGGAGAGGACAAAAGAAAAAATATCTCCAAATAAAAAGAAAAAAAATGTGAGGTTATTTTGACACAAAAGTAAATTAAGATTTTTTTCCCCCTCCTTTTGTCATGCCTCTCTTAAAAGGCAAACTATTTTAAGTTCCTTATGTCCTGGGCTGCACTGAAAAAGGGCTGGCCAGCAGGGAGGCCAAGGAGGTTGTGGATGCCCCATCCCTGGAGGCATTCAAGGCCAGGCTGAATGTGGCTCTGGGCAGCCTGGTCTGCTGGTTGGCGACCCTGCACATAGCAGGGAGTTGGAACCAGATGAGCACTGTGGCCCTTTCCAACCCAGGCCATTCTGTGATTCTATGATTCATTAACAAGAATAAAATAAAAAGTGAAATGCATTGAAACCACAAACACCAGCACCCAACTCAGAATCACAATTTAAGTTCACCTCAGTAACACAGCAACATTGAAGAAAACCCAGAGTCCTGCTAAAAAGCAATGAGAGTCTGTTCCAAAGCTGATCTGCAGTAAATTATCTCTATAGTTATTATAACTATATTTCAGGTAGGTGCCGACAAAATGGTTGCCAGTTTCTTTATATATTTATTTTTACGTCACGTTTAAGATGGCTTAGTAGAAATACGTAGTTAATGATTTATCCATCATTCTGATGAGATATGATTGTGCTGTCAGTTCCCTTTGTGCTGCCATTGTACTCCTCAAGAAAAAGAGGTTTGTAATTCTTCTATCACGGTAACTGCACTAAGGAATAAAATCATAAATTCCAAAGCTTTTGTTAAGCACTTTTCAGCATGTACTTTAATAATCAGTCAATTTAGCAATATGAATTATATTGATATTATTCTAGGTATTACTTCTCAGTGGCTGTTACAAGGCTTGAGGGTTTTATTTTATTGGGGTGGTGGCATTTGTTTGCTTGTATTAAAAATTTTGCTTTTATCCCCTTTTTGATATACTGGAATTTGTGCTATTTCCTCATTCTTACAATCTTCATCTCTTTTAAAACTATGCATGTCAAATCTTATTCTGATTCTATAATGCATTTTCAGTGGCAAATAACAGTCTGTTCTGAATTGTAACCCATTGCATCCCTCCTTTTAAGGGGAAGAAGGCAAGACACATGACAAAAATCACAGAGTGAAATAGCTGGAAGTCCACCCACTGGGAAAGGCTGGATGGCAGAACCACTGTGCAATGCTGCTGTAAAGAAATGCAAAGTAAGTATAATTTTACTTACGATTCTTACAGAAAAGTTTCTTTCTTATTTGAAAGCACTGATGCAGACTAATTTCTAGTTAGAGATTTATATTGCTCCCAAGTCACACTGGCCATTCTTGTACTTGAATAAAAATCAGTGTCAGTGTTAAACGACAGCAATCAGGTGCAGAAAGAAACTGGGACTGATCCAAAGCCTGGCTGTGGGTTGGGAAATGCAGGCTCATGACAGTGAGCAGCAGCAGTGGTTCACTGTACACTGCCGCGTTGCTGGTATTTGCTCCCAGCACCTTTCTAATCCACCCCAAAGTTTAGATGAAGAGACTCATTAGGGACTCATTAGATCACCCCTAAACACACACCTATTGCTGGGAGAAGTCCAACATTTCCTTTCCTGTGCTGTTGCTTGTCTTGGATACCATCCGTTTGCACAAAGTATGTCATTCTCTGTTAATGATGACACCTTTGTGTCTTCTTCCTCATTTCCTATGGCCATCTTCTAGTTTTCCTGTTCTCCTCATTTCTACGTAGTTATTTCTGTATCATTATACAAAATCTGAAGCAAAAGGTAAATAGTAATTTTGTTTAAAATGACATGCCAACTTCATCAAGTACAAATTAACATCACCTACACAGAAAATTCCTTTTGCTATTTTCTGATTTACCTCTGTTTGCAATAATTAATACAGGAGACATGTGGATATAGATAATTCATTCTTGACTATGTCTAGATTCTATGATTCTATGACTTATCTTTATGATTTTATTTGCTAAGGATAAGCATGATACCGTGTGGGAAGCCCATTCAGGTTTGTAATCAGAACATTTAGCATTGTTCCTTTATGATTTAACTGATCTTCTGAAAGTGCACGGCGTACTGTGGATATTGTTGTGAAAAACTGAAGTATAAAGAAAGGTCACTTTAAAAGTGATTAAAAAAAAAGAAAAGGAAAAGAAAATCCAACACATTTAATTCCAGATTATTGCCTCCTAGCTGTCAGTTTTCCATAGAAAATACTGTAGTTGCCAGGTACTTTTGTATCTCTATCCCAAAAGAAAATCCAGCTGAAACATCAAGAGAAATGCTGCTCTTAAGTCATACCAAACCAAACCAAAAGAGATTTTAGCAGTGATGATACAAAGCAGCAAGCCAAAGAGAAATTCCTTCCCCAGAATCACTTCCTCGCTTTCACATCATCTGTACACTGCCCTGTCTGGCATGTGAGTTCCTATAAGTCTATATATAGGGTAAGCAGCAGAACAGCCCTGGTTTCACTGCAGTTTAATAAAGCCCGAGGCAGGATGGAAGTTCCCAGAGCCACCTGACACCTACGTAGTGGAAGACTGGGGCAGTCAGAATTTCCTCTTGGGTGCTGCCACCCCTATCACTTTCTGTTTCTGGGGGTATAACTGTAATGGAAACCACAGCACTTGCCACAGGCCCCAGCAGACGCTGTTGCCTGAACACAGTGAAGCAGCAGAAAGCAGGAACAGCCCCAGGTTACCGGCAGTGAGAAGACCTGCTTTTAGAAACCCCGGTAAGTCCTGCGCAGCGAGAACTTCTGGGTGCGAGGCACTGCTGCTGTAGGCAGGGACTTCTGTGGCATGCAGGCAGCAATTTTATAATGTGCTACAGAGGAGGCGCATTTTAAATTGTGATGCAGGTGAATGCACTGTGTATTGCATCATACTTAGATCATATGTGATCATAGAATGGTTTGGATTGGAAGGGATCTTAAACAAGCTGACAACATCTACAAGGATTGCACTGGAACAGGCTGTGAGCGCCCCATCCATCCCTGGAGGTGCTCGAGACCAGGTTGGATGGGGCCCTGGGCAGCCTGGTCTAGTATTAAGTGGGGAGGTTGGTAGCCCTGCCTGTGGTTGGGGCTTTGGAGGTCGATGATCCTTGAGGTCCCTTTCAAATGAAGCCATTCTGTGACTCTATGATTCTATGGTAGTAGCTTTATGCAATATGGTTGTGGAGAAATATAAGCAATGTTTGATATTTCATATTACCGTGGTGCATATTTTGTAACTCTCAGTGTGGAGTACCAGAAAAGACAGAAACAGTGATCTGAGCAAATACCCAGCAGGTGCAAAGTGTCAGCAGTGTGCAGGCAGGGCTAAAGTGATGCAGTATGCACCAAAGTTACGTATTTTGCCTCCCACATTTCATTCTGAGTCCCTGTTTTTGCCCAGTATAATTAATTAAATGAAAAACCATACCAATGCTGACATTTCTTCAGTGAAAGAGCATTTGAATTGCAACAGAGTCATCCTTCTGTTGGGTTATACAACCCAGCGAAGAATGTTCTCTTTGCAATCAAAAAGTAGCATGTTTTGCATCAATAAAAGCAAAACCAAGTAGGTACTACGAGCTCTTATTTTCGGATCCATGACATTTAACTTCTCCACAAAGCAGGGGTGTTTTCAGTGCAACTGCTGCTGGATCATAAGTGCTATCCTAGTGCTTTACTAGGAGAGGGGCATTTCTGCTGCATCCAGCACGGTCCCACACTGTTGATCAGTTTGGAGAATTTAAGCTCTAAGTGGATTGGTAGGGACCTGCTGCACATAAGCCCTGCAATCCCTTGAGAAACGACTTTCAAATTAACTAATAAGATATTGTACCGCTTGCAGCTTATTAGAGAGAAACAGTTAGCTGCTGTGCCTGGGAATTAAGAGCTGGATTTAGCTGTCGTGTCCATAATTCTTAGTGCGTTGGTTATGTAAAGGAGTAGGTGAGAGGAGGGTTCAGTTTCATATCAAGGAGAGTAAAAAGGCTCTACAGCAAACATAACTGCAGGATTAGTAAAAAGCATAAGGCAGCTTTGCTCTGCTATTTACACGTCAAGGCGATTTATGGAAATCCTCACACAGAAAACTTCAATAATTGAAAATGAGATTCAGAAACAGCTTACTCTTCAGTTAAAGGACAAGTTATGTTTTTTTTTTTTTTTTTTTTTTTTTAATGTTAAAATATAACATATAGAGAAGAATAATAAATTTTCATGACATACTTTAAACGTAATCTCACCGAGGAAAAGAATAAGATATTAGAGGTTCTTGACCAACAGTAATACCTACTATGATAGTAATATTTCTGCCAAGCTCTGCATATCCAAACTACAGTCCACATGTTCACAGAATTTCTAAGCATGAGATCATTTTGATACTAACTGCCATTCATCCCATGGCGGAAAGTTAAGTGCAGAGAGACAAAGCAAACAAACACCTTGAGAATAACGTGGTACAGGTATCATCTAGTATGTGGACAACACTACTTTAGACAATACATGAGAGGTGTCAAAACACAAAGGGTCTGGATGAATCCAGCAAATGGAGAAACTAGGCTGATTAGAACTGGGAGCACAAACTGTCAGATTTGATAATGCTATGTAAAACCCTTAGCATGGAGGGTGAGGGTATCATCTCCTCAGAGAGGCTGTGGATGCCCCGTCCATCCCTGGAGGTGTTCAAGGCCAGGTTGGATGGGGCCCTGGGCAGCCTGGTCTGGTATTAAGTGGGGAGGTTGGTGGTTCTGCCTGCAGCTTGGGGTTGGAGCTTGATGATCCTTGAGGTCCCTTTCAAACGAAGCCATTGTGTGGTTCTATAAAAATGATCTTTAGCAAAGCCATAATCTCAACTAGAATGGCACAAGGTTTTGACAAGTGTACACCAACAAAAACACACTGCTAAAGACCACCAAGGTAGCAAAAAGAAGAAACCAGAGTGCTAAAGTTATGAAAGATTGGAGGAACAAGTAATCCAGTTGTATTTTAAAGCAAAAAAAATAATAGTAATATTTCAGAATAAAATACAAAGAACCAAAGTGAAAGAGCTTTACCTGGAATACATACAAAGTGAATAAGTGCTGCTTTCTAATTGGTGAAATCAATTTCAGAACCTTTCTACTGAAACAGAAAAAGCAGCCATCTCTTTTAAGACAGATGACGTGTTAGATGGGCTGAAAAATTAATATATAAATATTTCCTGGTAAATTAAGGGTTATTTTAATAACTGCTCAATGTTTGAAGTATGAGTAAGGACCTTTCATTTCAACCTTTAGCTGCAGTGTTAACACAGGTAGATTGCCCTTTGTCACACAGCCATCCTTGCACAAGCCCTTGCACCACTTTTCTCTCCCCTCCTAAGGAGGCAGAGATCAACCTCACTGTCACATCCCATTAGGAGCGAGCTGATAAAATGTGCTGGGATTCCAAGGTGACACAGCTGCTTTCATTACATTTGTCACAATATTGATTAGATTAGGTCTGAAGCCCATCTTTGGCCTGCTACTGACCCATCACATCTCCAGGGAAATTCTACAGAGCAGGACACAGAATTGGAAATGACAACAGCAACAGAGGTGTTTGAGATAGCTCATGGGACTGACTTGGGTGTGACAAGTGTTGATTTTTACAAACTGTGCATCCTAATCCATTAATCCCAAATCAGACTAACTAAATATCACATCACCAACTAGTAAGCTTTTGGGAGCTTAACAGCATCAAAATAACGCATCAAATATTTTTACTCTGTTCTCTAGAGTAAATACAAACAATGCAAAGTCCTCAGCTCATTTTGCCCAGCAAAATTTCAAAAAGCAAATAAGAAGTTGGCAGAATCAATCTCTGTGGAACTTTATATCAACTGCCTTCTGCAGTATGTTCCATTCTAGGTATTAGGCTGCTCACAGCCTAGGTGATGATGTTTCATCTCAGAGAATGGTGCAGCTGAGCCATGCAGCCCTCAGTTAACCACAGCAGCACACAGCTCAAAGCCCCTGTACCTGTCCTTATGTTTCAACAGGCTTTACTCGCTGCCATTAAACAATGCCAGCGTAATACCTGTCCTATCATTGATGCAGCCTTTGTATTTGACAGATTTGACTGTTCAGCAGGCACAAAGGACTGCTCTGAATTGCTAAATATGCTCTGTATTTTACACAGCATGGACACTGGGGAGTTCTTCCTTTTTTAAGCATAAAAACATTTTTTTCCCTCTTTCATACAGAGGTTACCCCTATAAATACCATCAGCACATGCAGCTGAACTACAAGGAACCTTAGCAATAAGGTCAACAAATGTCATTCTTTTTCCCCACGCCTATACCTCCCACACATAACACCCACAACTCTGACAGCACCACAACGATGCTTTGATTTTTCCTTTCTTTGCCTCCTCCTCCTCCTCATCTTCACACTGCTGTACAAAATACCACTGCAAAACAATCAGCGCCCTGTAAGTAAAAAATAAGCATTCCCATTTGCTGGAGGAAAATAGTAGAATATTGGTCAGGCTTGGGAACAGTGACTGAGGCCAGCCAACATGCAGCCACCAGCAAAGCACCACCATCCAGCTTCCATGCAGACTTCCATTAAGGTTCATAATAGCCCTCACATGTGCAAACCATAGTTTTCAGATTTGAGAATGTGAAGAAAACAACTTCTGAGAACTGCCTGATGACAAGGAGCCAGTTTTCTATGCTTCAGCAGATGAAAATTCTGCAGGGAGGTTTCTGCTACAATTAAGAGTTTCCTTGGAGGAACGTCTCTCAAAGAAATACACTAACAATGTTTGACCTCTTTGGGGTCAAACAACATTCCCCGATTATACCAAACATGTTCCACTTACGTCTTTACTCACCCTATTAACGTAATACAGGAGCTGAGCTCCTACAAGTTAGAAGTTAGGCAAAAGAAAAAAGCAACCATTGACCAAAGATATAATCTGACACAGAGGCAACAAGGATAATTGCTGACAAGTTTTAAAGGACTTTAATACTTTCAAGCCAAAAAATATTGCACTCCTTGTTGTGTTCTGCCTCCTCTTTCCTACTTCATTCTCTTTCCTGCATTTGCAGCTTTTCCCATCTCATCCATCTCTCCCGCTGTCCCCAGCAGCACATACAGGCTCTCTCTGTCTCACTAACCTGGATTTGTTGCCTTGTTCTCAATTCCATTCTTTTCCCAGCAGCTGTTGGCCTCCTCATTGCAACTGCTGGGTCTGATTGCATGGAGCAGGGTTTGTTCTCATTCCCTGCCCACCTGTGTGCTGATCTGTGTGCACAGGCCAGCCACGAGCCACAGTGGGATCCTTCACAGACCAGCACTTCTACCAGCTGTGGTGATCTATCACCCAGGACTGAGAAACACCAGCAAAGAGATCCAGAACTCAGCTGGCTGTGTGCTGCAACCATTTGCAGTTTACAAACTTCAGAGGGAAGCCAGAAAAAAAAAAAAAAAAAAATTAAGAGGATGGAAATGCAAAAACAACGCCATGCTTCTGACTTGGAACCAGCCTGTTGGTGCTGGGGTGCTTGGCTCTCCCCAGTGCCCATTTCTGTCAGTTCAAGGTGTAAACTCACACCCTGCCCACGCCCCTCCTTCACCTGCACAGTTTGCAGTCAAGTTTGAGGAGTGCAGAAGAGCACATATAAAGTAGTGCAGAGGAACCCACTGCTTTGAAAGTGCTGACATTTTGGAGGATGGAAGGGGCTTGAAATCTCCAGAACTCCAGCCTTATAAACACTACAAAAATTCCCTGAAATAGAAAAGAAAAAAAAAAAAGTGCACGTCTCTTTATTTAAAAATTCATATATTTAAGTCCCTTAAGGAAGGAAATAGATTAGGAAACTGACAGTGAAAAATACCAGATTTCAAATTCTTAAAATGAGTTAAAATCCTTTTTTAAGAAGGAGATGCAGGCCTTAAAATTAAATAAAAGCAATTCACAAGACACAAACCCAATATAATTTAGCCACTGGAGGGTGAGAAGTTAGGAAAACATGGTCTAGGAAGAGTCTGGCCAAAATTTTATTTGCTTTCAGAGATTGTAAATGTTCATCATCACAAACAGGCACCCCACCACAGCAAGCAACAGAATGAACACCACTCATTTTTTTGCAAGTAGTGGATTGCCTTACAACAAAAAGCAACTTTAAACTGGTAACCAAAGTCTTTGGTAACAGATGCAATCATAGAGTCATAGAATGTCCTGGGTTGAAAAGGACCACAATGATCATCTGGTTTCAGCCCCCTGCTATGTGCAAGGTCACCAACCAGCAGACCAGGCTGCCCAGAGTCACATCCAGCCTGGCCTTGAATGCCTCCAGGGATGGGGCATCCACAACCTCCTTGGGCAACCTGTTCCAGTGCCTCACCACCCTCTGGGTGAAAATCTTCCTCCTAATATCTAACCTAAGCCTCCCCTGTCTTAGTTTAAAACCATTCCCCCTTGTCTTATTACTTTCCCTCCTCATAAAATAATTTTCCCTCCAGTTTATATGCTCCTTACAAATAATGGAAGGCCAGTACCCAATGGTTTTGTTTGATATGTTTATTTACTGCACCTCTCTAGCAGTTCAGCAGCCTGCTAGGCTCTGTTCAATGAAGGCCACTCCCCAGAGCATTGCTGCTTGGTGAGGAAACGCCAAGTAGGTGGGCCAAGCCCCACAGCCCAAGAGGTTTCTGAGGTGTCATGTTTGTTGAGCAGTAACTGAAGCTCTAAATCCTCCTTTCCTCATCTAAGTCTCCCTTAGAATCACAGAACGGCTTGGGTTGGAAGGGACCTCAAAGATCATCAAGCTCCAGCCCCCTGCTATTGCAGGCAGGGCTGCCAACCTCCCCATTTAATACTAGACCAGGATTCCCTTTAAGCCCTTTCAGAAAGGAGTTGTTAGCAGTGTAAGAAGCTTCCATGGTGTGGTTCTGAGTCAGACATTGGAAGGTGCCAGGAAGATGCAATGTCTGTCTGCCATGGTTAATTTCTGAAGAGGTCTGCCTTCTGCAGGCTTTCCTTTCCTTCCATACACTCAAAGACTGCCCAACTTCTTCATGTACTTTTTTCCCGTCTCAGTTGTGATTAAAGTGGGAAGATGCTGCTTTTGTAAAGAGATCTATTTATATAAAGAGATTATTATTTATTTGTTTAGGCTACACAAATTACATTTTATGTTCTTATTCAAAGCAGAGACTCTTTACTCCTGGGTATCATCAGTCTACAGAAAATGCCATGGTGCCTGATATAATTCCTGAGCTGCTAATCACACTACTTTTTTTGCAAGAGGCCAAGTTGCTTACAGCCTGTTCTTTAAACTTCAGCTATTCATTTACTGCTCATCCTTACTCCTCCCTGAAGACCTTCAGAGATGAAGTGTGTGAGGAGACTCCAGTTCCCCCTCTTATTTAAGTATGCAAATACTGTTCTCAGTTTTTTTGGTGCTGTGTTTGTTTGTTTGTTTTGTGGCAAAAGCAAGATCAAAAGATATGGCAGAAAGTAATAGAAAATGACATGTCACAGAATCATAGAATGTCTTGGGTTGGAAGGGACTTTAAGGATCATGAAGCTCCAATCCCCCACCATATGCAGGGTCACCAACCTCCCCATTTAATACCAGACCAGGCTGCCCAGGGCCCCATCCAACCTGGCCTTCCAGGGATGGACAGGGCATCCACAGCCTCTCTGGGCAGCTGTTCCAGCACCTCACCACTCTCGCAGTAAAGAACTTCCCCCTGACATCCAACCTAAATCTTCCCTCCCTCAACTTCAAACCATTTCCCCTTGTCCTGCTGTTATCTACCCTTTCAAAGAGTTGATTCCCCTCCTGTTTGTAGGCTCCCTTTAGGTCCTGAAAGGCTACAATGAGGTCACCCCACAGCCTTCTTTTCCCCAGGCTGAACTCACTGAAAATCCAAACTAGATTCCAGATATAAATTGGAAAGTTTCAGTACAGCCAGCTAATACATACATGTGAGTCAGCACTATCTCTACAGACATGATCAGCATATAGATAAGCAGTGCTACCCAAGATGCATTATGGCTGGTTGAGATTATTGTAAAGAAATCCAGTTCGTTTTCAACCCAGGCCATTCTGTTATTCTACAACTGGGCCATCGTCAGGTACCTTGCAATGCACCTGTGCATTGCTGCACTGGAAAGATTGCCACTCCTTGTCTGACAACACATGGCTTAAGACATATAATTCCTGACGTGGTTGAGTGGTAAGATCACAATAATACTTATGGTAGAGAATTAGTGCAAAAAGAATCAGCTAATAAACACTGCTGCCCCCCCCAAGCCAAGCAGCCATAATGACTCATTGAAATATTAAACGCTAGGCTAATGAAGTTTTCACTAAACCAGAGCTAAGTTTCAGAATGCTTTAGCTGGTAAAGTAGATCAGACAACAACAGTTGTTGTGTTAGAGCTTGGCATTTGGATTTTCAGGGTTCATTCTAACCCCTGTAAAATCAAAATGAAACTCCTTGGGTGTGAACTGAATCAAGAGGCTTACGTCAAAAGGCTGAGCGGAAACCACTGAGCCTGAGACCCAAAACCAGTGCTTGGACCTGTGCTGTGCACTCACCTGGCAAGCCTGACACAGACGTTAATTTTCCCAGTCTATATTTCCTAGTCCAACTAAATTATCCTAAATGTTCACACTGCAATCAACGGAGTAGGGAAAGGAGAAAATCTGAAGGAGCATCTCCTAATGAGCCAATAAAGACCAGAAAGTGAAGGATCTACTTGTGCAAGAGCAGAGAAATAACCATGAACATTCAGTTTTCAAGAGATGAAGGAGAGAAAGGAAAATGGGGTAGAAATTTATGGCAAATGCAAACTGTGTGGCCCAGGCAGCTTCAGAGAGTGCTGAAACGTTTCCAAGGTGGGCAGATTGCTCTCCCATTAACACAAGGGCCTTACGATGGACCCACTGAGCTCCATGTGAGTGGGAGCTATTCAGTGCTCTGCTTTGATTGAAAGCAGGAGGCTGTGACTTGGAGGCTCCCAGTTGCTCTTCTTTTAGTAAAGGCACAGGGAAGGGGAGGGAGGGGAATGGAGCAGTGGGAGGAGGAGATGGGCAGCAGAATACACGGGTGGCTGGGACACTTGCCATGAGCATACAGGAATGCTCCTCAAAGCAATCAGGAATGCAAGTGGATTATTAGGTAGCTCAATTTTGAGGACCGCAATGCCAGATCGCTGTTTCTGTTAAACATTACAATGATATGACAGAAAGGAAAAGAAAGGCAAGAAATACACTTGAAATAAATTCCCACCTGTGACAGAGGCTCATGGTATTTACTCACTTGTGAGCTGCAGCAGACCAACAGGTCCCCTAAGCTTTGACACTTACTTTGAAAGGACAGAACCTTGAATTGTGCATTCAAATAACTTGGGCATAATTGTCTGCAGTGAAATAAAAAAGCCTTAAATTGTATGAAATATCGTTATAATTACCATACCAGCAGTATATTTCCTTTGTAACACAACATGTAAAATACCAAATTTTAAAGACCCGATTGATGCCTTTACAAGATATAAAATTATTAGTGGTTGAATTAATATTCAAAGCTTTCAAAAGCTATGCAGTTACAGCAAATGCTTTGAACTCATTCCCTTGTAGCCAAATGTTCTGAAGCAAGAAGTCTTGCTATTGCAGTGTTCGGACAAATCCTTAATGGGAACTTCTGGGGAAGGGTTATTTTCTTCCCCAAAGACAAACTGTAGATTAGTTTATCCTACAGCAACATTTCAGACCACTTCTCAGACCAGAGTTCGCTGTACCAACTGAGGATGCAATTTGATTTGCATTCACAAAACTTCCAAATAAAGGCAAACAGATAACTACTGCAGCTCTGTGGCCAAGAGGATGCTTGCGTGCTCAGGATCAAGCCCAAAGTTTGATAAAACTTAGGATGGCACATAATTTACACAAATGAAAACAGTAGCACAAAAAAAAACAAAAAAAAAAAAAAAAAAAGAATTACAGCTATCATCTTCAAAAGTGTACTTGAGAGCAGTTGAGGATAATTAAACATCTCTCCCTTTCTAACCACTTCAGTGCTTCAAAAATCAACTGCAAAAGATCTCTTTTGACGCAAAGTAAGAAATCAAAGTGCTACATAGCAATAGATAAACCTACCTAATTAATAACTAAGAGATAGGATATATTTATAAAACAAGGAATTAAATTTCCAGTTATAGCTGCAAGTCCTACCTGCATCTATGGATGTCTTAATCCAGTTTTAACTATTTTGCTAGTTTTTATCTGGTTGGTGACACACTGGAACAGGTTGCCCAAGGAGGTTGTGGATGCCCCATCTGGGCAGCCTGGGCTGGTGTTTGGCGACCCTGCACATAGCAGGGGGTTGAAACCAGATGAGTACTGTGGTTGTTTTCAACTCAGATCATTCTATGATTCTATGATTTTCATACACTGCAGGTCTTAGTAAGCACATGCTAGTGAGAGGCTGTTCACAGAGCAGTGGATATGTGGAAGTGCTGCTGACTCCTGGATGACAGACTTGCAGCACCAGGAGGGGTAGTCAGGTAACACTAGCAATCTGCCTTTCCCTGGGGCTTTATGGTCCTCGTGAGTCCCTTCCAACCTGGCATATTCCATGATTCAGATTAGTTCTGTTGCTTAAAATGAGTTTTCTACCAAGATCCAGATACATTGCAAACACGATAACCTAGGTCACCTCTCCAATTATATCATTATGATTCATTTTTGAAGGAAGGATGGGGAATGTCCCTATATCACTAGCAAAAACCATTTCCTCATTCTTTAAAATGTGCATACATACACCACAAGAACAATGCTGATTGCTGACTTGATGTTCTTTGATGTGTGAACACATAAAGCAATTGGAGACATTCCAATTATCTCCAGTTCAAAGTTAGGCCAAAATTAGAAGCAGTTATGAATAATGTATCAGGTTTTAGTAGAAACAGTAATGCTGAGTAAAATAAAGATGAAAGTTTAGCTTACCTGTGAGAATGCAAAATAGGTAAGTAACACTGCTTCCTTAAACAGATATGTTTGGAGTCCCACATCCTCAGTAGTTCAATTAACAAAACATATGTCAAAACAGAGCTTGGTGACAGATTGTAAATCACTTTCAAGCATGTACCTGATGTTTTCAAGGTAGTATTAGAAGCTTAACTTTCCTATGAAACTTCCTCTAACTCTTTCATACAGACCACTTCTTGTAAAAAGCGTGTCAGAGCCATTATCATTTGCCATGGCGGGCTACAAGTTGGTTCCAAGTCAAAACGCATCCCAGGAGGCTCCTTATCCAGCACCACCACACACTGAGCGAGATCCTCAAAGGAAGCTAAACAGACTCTCTCCATTAATTTAAACAGGCCGACCAATATCCTGAAAAATCTAGCTTTTCAATTAAGGCATAAACTATTTCTGGGTAGAAAGGCTTCTGCTTGCGTGAGCTATTCTTGCTTGGATGCCTGTATTAGATTACCAGGTAAATGTCCCAGTAAGCATTCCAGCACTGTCTTTTATTACTGCAATTCTATTTTCCTTTGTGGATTTTGTGAAAAAGATTGGATCGCAGAAGCTGATCACAATATTGCAGAGTGCAAGAATGGGAGGACACACATACTTCTGCTGTGTCCTCAAAGGAACTTGGTTTTCCACTGTCTACCCCAATGTCTCATGTTCTCTATAATTGTGAGCAACTTGACAAAGCCTTTCTGGTAAGGCAATGGCTGGCACTTGGGCACTGTTAGCACTGAGAAGTAACACCCTTGGCAAGGACAACTGGCAACAGGCAAGAGACGATTGTAGAATCACGGAATCATAGAATGGCCTGGTTTGAAAATGAACACAATGATCATCAAGTTTCAACTCCCCCTGCTATGTGAAGGGTCACCAACCACCAGACCAGGCTGCCCAGAGTCACAAAGATCTTTTCCTTGTTTATATACAAAGTTATGTGTGCCATTCTTTTCTTCTTAGCCTTTGCTAAAATCCTACGTTGCTTTCCTTCACTGAGTTCAGTTTATGCTTGTTGGTGTTTTGCAAACCATAAAAATAAAGTGACTGTATAAAACAACCTCATATTCCCTAGATTTCAGCAGAAGTAAATATGTTTTAGCAACAGTAAAAATTGTATCAGTCAATAGACTCACTGGGAACTACAAAACAGTAAAGCACGCATTTAAATAAACAAATTCATAGTACATCTGGTACAGAAGCTAGTTAATGTACTAGTTATTATGAAATATCATCTACTGAAGCATGACATGCTAGGGCAATTCTAGGCTTTCATTTACTTTAGAAAAAAGCTACAAATATAAACCATTAGCGTACAGTGCTTTTCACCTTTTGCCTCAAAATTACCACTCAATCTCCTAGAATCAAATGGTTCTACTTGAGCAAACCATTCTTTGCTTCAATGTTAGATGTTAAGAGGCAGGAAGTGTCTGACTTTGTGTACCAAGAGCATATGGCAATCTCCCTATATCACCAATTGTTACGCCAGTGGAACACAGCAGATCGAATGAGAAACATGGAAGTCAGGACAATATCATTTATCTCCTTTTCTAGTAGACAACTCTCCTAGCTATGTGTTGAGGGACATGGTTTAGTGGGAGCTATTGGGAATAGGTGAACGGTTGGACTGGATGATCTTTTAGGTCTTTTCCAACCTTGGTGATTCTATGATTCTATGATTCTATAAAGCGCTTATATCTATAAAACATGCTGAATTCACAAAACAATGCAGTTTTGCATCTCACGGATTAAAATTTAGGCTTGACTTCATTGGTGAATTTGAAAAGATAGTTATTCAATAATTCAACTTCATGCAAACCAGGCTGTGTTTGTGACTCCAGGATTAGGCTGCCTGATATCCTTTCAGTTAAATCTATAGCACAAGTAATTCCCATTGTGATGTCTTGTCAATTTGAGATTTCTAGCTCATCTTTGCCATGCATAAATCCCTGTGGAGGCAGCTAGTGAAAAAAGAGCAAACAATAACGTGCTCATAAAACGCTCAATATCCTTTTACACAAGAAAAAAAGTCTGATTTTCAATGTTATCAATTACCACTGTAACACAGATAAGTCATTACTATTAATTAGCTGCATTTGAAGGCAAGGCATACGGAAATCAATTTCCTGCATATAGATTTTACAGAAATATAAGAGTACTGCCTAATCAAAATTCCCTTTAACTGGGAAAGTAAAAGGCTGTCCAGGAAATCTGCAATAGCACAGGAAGCATAGGAAAGTTTTATTTTTATGTCACCAGCTCATATCTCGCTCGGACAGCAAGCAGCTGTGAAACAATTCATATGGCACACCAGCAAAGGGAAAGGGAAAATCCATTTCATTCTTCCTATGCAAAGTAATTTAAAACTAATTTTTGGCTATGCTTTTTAAAAATTATGCAACATCTACTATATATTAGTGAGAGTTTAAGATAACATTTCATATTGCATGTAGAGGGATACCAGGTTGTTTATGGAAGGAAAATTAAATAACTAGAATGAGCGTATTCCCCTGAACTAGTGGAGGTCACTTTTCCAGATTTGGCCTCCTCAGTCAAGTGACAACATTTTAAAAAGCAAAAAAACCCCACCATAAATTTAAAAATTCAATTTAAAACATCCCCAAAGCCGAGCTAAGACACAGCTAGGACTACAACAGACTCTACTCAATGTGTGTACAGCTCTTGCAGACCAAACAGCTGAGGAGGAACATCAGAGAGCATGAGAAAGAATGTGCTTCCTCTCAGAAAACAACATCAGCTTTAAGTTTCCCACACGTTCATGCCTGGGAAATCCCCTTTGAAGTTGCTTGCTGAGGTGACAGCTCTTTGTCACCATTGGAGTAAGGTAAACAGCAACAGTAAGGATGAGACTCGGCAAATCAGAACTCTGGGCTCTTGAATGTACTCTCTCTGTTTTACTTTGATCATCCTTATTCTGATGGGGCTGGAGAATAGAAATCATAGCTGGAACAGCTGCCCAGAGAGGCTGTGGATGCCTTGTCCCTGGAGGTGTTCAAGGCCAGGTTGAATAGGGCCCTGGGCAGCCTGGTTTAGCATTAGATATGGAGGTTGTCAGCCCTGCCTGCAACAGCAGGGTTGGAGCTTGCTTGATGATCCTTGAGGTCCCTTCCAACCTAAGCCATTCTATGATATCATTCTGTGATCACAAAATACACATATATAAATATATATATATTACTTTCAATGCATGTGTAGTAGGGGGCTATTCATTTGCAGATCAGTCCTCAGCTTCTTCTAGCACAAAAACTGACCACACAGGGTCATCATATATAGCATTTCATGTTATAAGTTTATTTTTGGATAGTCTGGGTTGTGTCCTACAATATGTAAGACAAGATAAATACACAGGTGTTTGGTACAATATCCCTTATCCTATATTACTTGGCATCAAATCAGTATACATTTGTTTATTCGGTTTGCTTGAGATAAAACGGGGCAAGTCCTTTCCACATGCCTCCAACTACACTGAAACTCAGCGTTGCTCATAATCTAAAGGTCACGTGCATTTCTAAGCAGTCCTGGAGAGTCAGACAAGCATTTGCCAGCTCTCCTTGGTCATCAAAATGGTTTCATAAAAATAAGTTCATTTTTGAATGCTTAAAATGTTGATGACAAGTTTCTGAAATTAATTCATATTTAGCTTCATTTTCTCAATATTTTTATATTTTATTCAAAATATTACTACGACGCACGCTTTGAGGTTCTTCATTAGGTTCTGCTCCAAAGTCATCAGAACAAAACCAACAGCTGTTAACTGTAAACAGCTGTTAGCCTGTAAACAGAATAGATTTTTAGCTTGCTCTAAAATCTCCTTCATAATTGCTGACCTTCTTGTCAGTATCAGGAATAAGGAATCCCAGCAGTAGATGTGCATGGGAACTGAGTTACTCGTGGTAATTCAGGTAAGACAGATACATCATGTGTTCAATGGAATGTTGCTTGCAGCTGTACCTTTATACAAACAAGTGAATTACTGCAAATTATCTCATCGCTCCAGAATTTCTCACCATCAAATCTAAAATAAGACATGTAAAACCAGAGACTGAAAAAAAAATAACAAATATACATATACATTAATACAACTGAGCACACTAACAGTGTTGCTGTAACAGGTTCTGCCAAAGCAAACAGAAGATTGACTTTCCAGACTGACAATTTTGATCAGCTAATCGTGATGTTAAAAATAAACTTCTTTTTTTGTTAAGCTATTTTCTAAAAGAAAAAAAAAAGGCTACCCACGTGCATTGACAAAAATACCATATCAAGAAGATTGACATCAGCAGACATGCAGATTTTTCTTCCCCTGGGCACCAAAATGCTGATGTATGTACATGCTCCCTTCTTGGCATAATTGATATTCACTTTCTGCATGGTGGCATATTCTTGGAATAGCTGGTACAGTAGCAAGCAGCAATATGCAAGCCAAGGGCAAACCAGCTAGAATTAGGCCAGGGCTGCTTCATGTTGAACCCAAGCTTGAACCCAATTTAAAACTGACTATCAATTGCTTTTACAAATTCAGTTTTAGAAGAATCTAAGAAAACTAACAAAAAGAGCGCATGTTACATTAACATACTGTTCTTCCACATTGTGTCAAAATCAGATCGAACCACTCACGAATGCTAAAAAACAGCCTGTATGTGCTTCTTGTATCTTTTCTTGGAAAACGAGGCATTAGACATGCTGAGCAGCCTCCCACATCTCCAGAAAACGCACAGCACAAGTAGGGATGGAACAAATCTACAACTGTAGCAGAAGCAGCTGTTCAGCTACACCCTGGCTGCCTAAAGTGGCATTTATGCATGACATGTTTTAGCAGCCCTTCAAGTAGAGCTGGCTAAGACAACTATGTTTCTCCAAGATCTTTGTCTGCCACTCACTCTTTGACTAGCTGTTAGTATGCACTTACATGACCTGAGGTTTGGGGATTGGAACTTGATGATCTTTGAGGTCCCTTCCAACCTCAGCCATTCTATGGCTCTATGATTATCATCCCTTTTCATCTATACTCGTGCACCTGTCAATGGGTGTACTGTTTTTCATTGTTCTTGTTTGTTTCTTAAACAAACTTGATTCATCCCCACCACTAGGAACACAGAGACACCCACCATACATCACAGTGACGTCTCCCAACTGAATGCAACTCAAATCTAAGTTAGCAGGCAGGGTAATTCCTATGAAGAACAGAATTCTAAGAACAAAATAGGCACGAAAATCAGGAACCAAGCTTGCTGCTAGCAAGCTTCTTTAGACAACCATGCCAAAATAGCAACTGGCATCTCAGCTGCTATTACCAGCCATATCGGTATCACAGTGAAAGCGTGCTGTATTATGTTAAGCTCACTGTATTGGCAGAGGCACAAAAAGCTGGGAATAAGCACATGCCCTCTCTAAATCCTGGGGAATAGCTTTCATCTCAATCCAAGAGTGAGCACTGAGCATCAGTGACACATGTACTCTCAGTGATGTGTCACGCAGCCGACCTCATGCCAAGGAAAGTTTGTTCAACATGTAGGTGAGTGACTTTTACAAGTAGCTTTCTATCTCAGTTACTACAGAAAGCATACAGCAGTGAAAGACATCTCAAGTTGTTCTTATTTTTGGCTTGGTTTGCTCTGAAAATTACTGGATGTCTTGGGGTAGAGCTGGTCAAGACCTATTCAAGAAAACAATTCAAAAGAAGGAAAATGCCATTTCCAGCTACAAACTTCATTGGCTCTGACAAAACTATTGTGTGGAAAGATTCATTGTGTCTCAGGTCAGAGAGGTATGGTTGATAATAACCACAGACTGATGGTTACAGCACTCAACCCCACTTCAAGTTCCAAGCTTACAAAGCCTGGCTCAGTTCAGAACCGTGATTAGAAGCTCGTCTCCCACTCCCATCTGCTGCCAAGTTATTAATGTGCCATCAAGTTATTCTGCAGCATGATTCTCTGAAACTGATGACTGTTCAAATGTGCCTAAAAATTACTTGAGAACAAATTTCAAATCTTAAAATATGTATGCAGCAAGGAAACCTGGAACATCTGTGCAGCCCTCCAAATAAGACTAAAAATCTATTGTGCCGTAAAGATTGTTTGGTGGAGGTTTTGAAGCTTTACCTGCATTCTGCTTCTTAAGTTCTTATAAATACTCCATGCAAAAGCCCCATCTGACACCACTGTTATTACTGCTTGTGCAGTTTGAAGGCATTTCCTGGACAAATGCCATATTTCAGATGCAGGTAGAGTGTTTAGTCAAAAGCCAAGACCATTGGTAAATAAAACCCACAAACATAACCCGTGTTGCATATTTAATTCACCACTTTTTCCCATGTTCTAAATGCCAGTATTAGGCAACATACATCAAAGCGTTCTAAAATGTAATAGCCAAGAATATACTGCTATAGCTATGCCTGTAATGAGTATATCTAAATGGTTTCCAAAATCATAGCGTTATGTAAGTATAACGCACTGTTGGAACAGAATGTAATGTGAAAATCCAGAGCCTTTCAATATCCTGCCCACTCCCAAGGTTGTGTAGATTCCCGGACAGCAGTTCAGACTCAGAGTAACAAACCAGGTTTGAGTTAAAGTCAAATGTGCTTCAGAAGACAAAGACAGAGGCTTTGTCCCATTTTCATATTTAAACGACTCTGTGAAGAATGCCATGCACAGTTAAGCCCACTTTCCTTCTTGCCTCCTTGGTTTCTGTCCCTCTTTGCTTCCTTCACTGCAGACGCTGGGGCTTTAAATCGTATCAACACACTCTGTTACATAAAGCCAAATCATAATAACAACTAGATCTGTGTGGAAGGTGACCAACAAGTGTGTAGCTTGACAATAGTAACTACAAAGACATCATTTCTGAGAGAATCTCTTTGTACTTCAAGTTAGAGCCTCAGATCAGTATTAATGATATCCAAAGTTACTTGCATTTCTTAAGTACACCTGTGTTTAAGATGCACACACAGGTATATTTGAGTAAGTTTTCAAAATACTGTTTTCTGAGACCACTGAAAACAAGAAAGAGAGAGGAAAAAAAAAAACAACCCAGGATGGAACAGATTTTTGCTAAGGCACAGTGGGATTAGACAGCTTGGACAGCAAGTCTGCAGCAGGAACAGAACCCAAATACTGAAAAAAAAACAATCCAGTTCAGTAGATAATAGAAAATGCTGTGCAATTTATGCTGACGTTAGCTGGTATGAGGCTGAAGCAAGTGGCAGGATTGAGACAGGCAAGCATTAGTGCTGCTGACTCACTCTGCAGCAAGAGATTCCCTGATCGGCCTCATTGAACCAGCACAGCCTTGCCTCAAGTTGTTTTTCCAGCAAGTTACAGAACAAGTACAAACTGCACCGATTAAACTTGCTCTAGGGTCCACCCACCAATAACATGAGGCAATGCCTAATGAAAACATCTTCAAAATGCAAGCAATTTGTTGAGGAACAGAGCTTACATAACTACAGAAAATAATTAAACCTTGGAGAGTTTCTGTATCCCCAGATGTCAACATTTAGAATACAGCTAGCTAAGGGCCACTCTTCACACTTAACAGAAAAAGAAATGGAAGCAAAATGGTAAAATGATTTGCTTACTGCATGCTACCTGAGCTGAATATGGGAAAAGAGGAATCAGAACGGCCTGGGTTGGAAAGGACCACAATGATCATCTGGTTTCAACCCCCCAGCTATGTGCAGGGTCACCAACCAGCAGACCAGGCTGCCCAGAGCCACATCCTGCCTGGCCTTGAATGCCTCCAGGGATGGAGCAATTAGGTAGCAGTTCCTCACAGCCCGGGTTGGGCACCCTCCCAATGCGTGTTCCTGCCCGCACCGGCACTGCCATCCGAGGGCTTCTCCCACGTTAATCACTATGGAAACCAGCGAAGCCTTCTACAGTCAGCCGGACCCGTCGGATAAACACCGATAATAAGCAACACGAAACGAATGAATGCCTGGAGACCACGGGACAAACTCTAAATCATCCCGAATCAAGCAGACGAAACAGCAGGATGGGAAAAACGCGTTTACGGGAGAAAAGAGAAAGCTGCGGAACGGAAAGCCCCGGCTACTCCCGAGCTGCAGGGCGGGTGGGCGTGCGGCGGGGGCCGGCAATCCGCCCGCAGAGCCGCCGAGCGGCTGCGCTTGGGTAACGCGAAGCGTCTGTGAGAGCGAGAGGAACCAGCCCGGCGATTAACAGGGAGGGCTCGGAGCCGTCTGTCAGCACGGCGCTAATAACTGGGCTGTAAACGAGCGGGCGGGAGAGCTCTTTCCTCCCGCCAAGCCGTCGGGACCGGGCGCTTCTTCCTCAGGGAAAGCGCTGTGAAGAACGGGCGTTCGGGGAACGGGCGCTTTGAGAACGACCGCTTTGAGAACGACATCGGCGGGACGCCTCCCGCCGTACGCGCTCACACAGCCACCCCCGCTCTGCCGACGGCTCCGTTTGAACGGGCCACGCTCGCTCTTCAGCCAACGGGCGCCGCGCTGGGCGCTGACGTCACGGGCGGCGGGAGCGGGGCGCTGTGCTGCCGGCCGGCCCGCCCGCGCCCAGCACTCGCGTATGTGCGCGGCGCCCAGGAAGATGAGGGTAAGCGCGGCGGGGCGGCGGCAGGTGCCGGTGTTGGGGAGCGGGCGGCCGGCGGGGTAGGAGCGGCTGGCGGAAGCGGCGCGCCCGGCAGAGGGGCGCGCCCGTTGTAAACAGCGGGAAGCACCGTGAGCGGGGGGAGGTAGGAGCCCCGTCCGATAAAGGGCTTCAGCACGGTCGGCGCCTCGAGGAGCGTCTCGATGGGGGGTTTGAGACGGCAGTCGGCTTGCCTTACACCCCGAGTAGGAGCTGACGCGGGGACCGCCGCGGTCCTTACGAGGGAAAAAACGCGTCTGTAGATGGGTGAGGAGCGCTGCTGCGGAGGCTCGGGGCTGCGGCACGTTCCTGCGCACTGCAAGCCTAAGGGAGAGCTGCGGGATACCGAGCATCTTCAGCACCTGTCGGGGCTGAATCGGCAGCTCTCATTTCTTTCGTGTTTCGCTTGTTGACAAGTTGAAGGCACACAGCCCCGCTGCTCAGCATCGTGGTGCTGCTCCGGGACGAAACAGCGCTGCCCCAGCAGCACGGATGACCGCCCCGAGCTCTGCCCGTGAAGCCGCAAAACCCAGCCTAGCGTACGAGCACAGCCTCATCCCTTTCGTCTACATCGGTGCTTTTCCCAGTGTGACGGTGCCGGCTTAGTTTCATACAGGGCGAGAGAGAGTCCAGCAGCTCCCCCTGCCCCCTTCTCGCTTCACCTTCGCAGCAGCGTGGGGGGAACAGCCGTGATACGACACATAATGGCTCTTTCCATCTTTCCATACAGTGGCTGCACGTTTTGTTGGGCCATCTGGGTATATTGAGCTTGTAGTCAGCTTAAAACCAACCCCAAAGCCCACAGTTTATTTGCCGTTGGTAACTACAGGATACAGATATAACTTGCGGCCAAGCAGAGGGAGGTGGAAACCCCAAGGCTTTGTGTGGTTTTAGTGTTGCGACAGCAGGTTTGTTTCCTAAGCAAAAATCTCCAAAGAGACTGTTATTAGAGCTGTATGTTAGAGCCAGTCCATATTACAGCACGCAGTGCCACGCAGCCCACGGTGTGAGGAAAGGTGCAGCCCTGCTGCTGCAAGTGATATCCATGTGCAGCGGAAGATGCCCTTCTGCAAAGACATCCAGCTACAGAAATGGGGAAAGATTTATTATCATGAGTCAGGTGTTTTGCCCACAGATGACCTCAAAGAAGTAGGAAGAGAGATGTTGTATCACAGTTGTTTTCTCAGTAAGGCAGAGTCCAGAAAACATTTTGCGTTTTCATCCCTGTTTTATGCATAAGGAGCCAAGGGAAAACAGGAGAGAAAAGGAAAATTGAGCACAGCGAGGAGAATTTTTACAGTTTCTGCATCTACAAGCCCTAGTGCTGTAGTTTCATGAGCATTTCAAACCCAAAATGCAACTCAATTATGCGCGACTGTATGGACTCAGAACACAGCTCTCATGTCCAGGGTGCATTGAAGTCAAGTATATAATTGTGTGTAATGTATGCCTCTGTAAAACCCATGCAGTAAACATACTCAAAACAACCTTGTCTTTCTTTTTTCCTTTTGCCACTTCCACAGGAAACTATGCCCCAGACGCCAATATTTTCCAGCATGCTTGGCTCCAGCTGTAGTGGACAAGTGCAGCCTGATACAGAGAGATGCGTGGACCCTGTTTATCAGGATGGGAACATTGTTTCTGGATCATTGGAGGCCTTGATAGAGCGCCTGGTACCCACCATGGACTATTATCCAGATGTAAGTAGGCACTGAAAGGTTTGTTTTCTTCCTGTAGTTTTCCTAAGATAGCGCCAATCTGAATCCTAAACACAAGAAATTCTACCTCCATCCAAATCATGATTAAGATGTAGATTAAAGAAGCATTTCTTTTGCTTGTAATACTCATTCACTAAATATGTTACTCAATAGGGATGCTCCTTTCTGCCTTTTAATAAGAACACCTGTTAGAGAGATAAAGCCATGTGAACCCAAATGGGTGCCCTGAGAGCCAATTAAAAGCAGCATTAGCCACAATTTTCAGTCCCTCTAAGCTGCTTTACCTCTAATGCAGCCAAGATTAACATCTAACCATCTCCTACCTAGGGAAGTGGACCAATTCTTTCAGTTGAAATCAGCTCTAGGGATTTTTTTTTGTTTTGTTTTCCCCTTAATTTTCTATGCATCTCCTAGTTAGATCATCAGAAAAAAAAATAATACAACACATTGATTGTAATTAAAATGCTGTCTCTCTCAATACATTTCTGTGAGCAAGTGCTTTAATAACACTTTCGAGCCTAGAAATGGTTTGGCAATGATTAGATGTCCTCACTGCAGTCCCCCGAAGTAAATGTTGCTGGTAATTCTAGGGCATGATGTAAGATTCTGAATGAGTGATACTATCGAGTGATCACGCTATCTCTTAAAATGTCCCTTTGTACCCATCAATGAAAGACATTATTTAAACAAACTGCCAAAAATAAGATTATATAGCGTATATTCCATCTGACCTGTGAGAAAGCAGCATGACAGAAACAACCCAACTCATTCTAGGACTGACAGAGTGACAGGAGTCTGCAGTCAGTGTTGACTGCTATGTAGAACTTAACTGTGGCAGAGCAGGCCATGCTAGCTTGTACCTCATGGAACGTTTCTCCATCTCATCAGCACAGATCTTACTCACTGTACTTTAACACTGGTCACAATAAAACCTACTTAAGCTCTCACATACACACCACCCAGTTTCCGATCACTATACACAGTAAATACACTCCCCTTCCACATGAGACCCCCCACGAGTTCAGTGGTATAAGCAGCAGAATTCCAAGCAATTATTAGTGAGAGAAAAACAGGAGAAAATCAGGGTGTCTTAATGTTCTGGTTCAATCCTAAAGCTCTCATTTAATTATGCTTATGTACAATTGCACTAACTTCAATAGATGCTAAGTACCAAATGCTCTATAAGGCACAGAGGAATGTCCGTACTTAGGCATTCCACTTGACTTTCCCTCCACCCCCAAGTACGTGGGGTAGAAAGAAGGCAGAGCTCAAAGAGAAGCACAAAATTCAGTATACCAGTTAAACAGCTTTAGACTGCCAAAGGCAAACGTTCCAAGGAATCAGCTCCAGCTCCTTTTATTTAATACTAGTTAATGTAGTTACTTGCTGCTTGGATTTCTGGAATATCACTAAGTTTTTTAAGTAGCTGTTAATGTACATCCCTTATTGTAACATAGAATCTATATATAACACTACTAGTCTGAAAATGGTTCCATAAAGCTAGCGTTACTTAAGGGATCTGTGAGTTATTTTGGAATGTTGTTGGTTTCCATGGTGCTCTCACATAACCTGTGCAAGGGAACATCACAGTCCATGTGAGCACAGAGCCCATCAGGAGGCTGCAGTTCAAATGGACAGCAAACTGACAGCTGAGTGATACAGCAGAAGCAATCGAGGGAATTCCTGGGACAGGGAGCTGGAAAATGGTATTAAACCAAATTCATCTCCTATATAGCAGGACACATTCTTTTAGATAAATCAGATCACCCAATTTAGTTAAAAGAATTAATTTGGCAGCAAGTGGATGAATAAGCTTTGAATGACAGAGATGGAACTGTATTTGAGTCATTTCCAAATGCAAGCTTTGGATTTCAATTCAGATTTCTGTTTATACTTAATTTCTTGCCCATTTCTATTTTTAGGGAAGTTAGAGCGGTAGCCATTTAGTGTCGAGGTGCTGTCAGTAGGGGGACTAATACCTTTTGCTCAAGAGGAAGGTGTAAGCACCTCCCAGCTTCATGTCTCTGGCTGCACACGCACAAAAGGATAGCAAGGCACCAGCAGTTAAGTTCCATCAAGAGAAGATATTCGGTGTGTTAGCAGAGGTTACCTTTAGTTTCAGGGAAACACATTTACAAATTACTGTACTGCTGCAAATTTCCAGATTAATACAGCTGAAAGCAATGCTTAGAAGGCACACAAAGCTGAAGATTGTAGTCACCTTCCAGATGGAAAAAAAGGGGGTAGAGGAGAAAGCAAAACAGTATCTTTCTGTTCTCGTTACAGAGCAAAACAAAAATGTATTTGCCATGTTGACAGGACAAGAGACAGACAAGAAAGGACAGGAAAGATAAGGACCTACATTTGTATACTGCTCTTTTGAGGTTTGTTTGTGTAGAGGGACTTGCTCAGCTCACAGGAAAATGTATACTTGTGAGACAGAGGAGTTCGAGAGGTTAGGAATGGAATGTATCAGTCTGCAACTCTTGTGCCCAAGCAAAAAACATTTTAAGAAAATATTTCACAAACATAAGACTGAGCAATGAGCGCACAAAGGGATTTTTTTCTTTTTTTTCCTTCCCCAGACAACAGCAGTACATTCTTGGGTCAGAGAGTAACAATTCCTCCTTTAGTCTTGCGTGCTTGCCTTTTTTTAAATATAATTCAGCTCATCTCTTAGCAACAACTTTAGGCACTAAAGGAATCCGCCTTCTTTTTCTCTTGTAAAGCACAAGACCCTTTTTGTGGCAGCTAAGTTGTTCTAAATGCAGAAAGGAATTTTTTTTTGCCTTTTCTCTCAAATACCTGTCACTTTTATGGGGTAAGCAGAGCTTAACTTTCAGTCTCACAGCTTATGGAAGCATTTTTAATCAGTCTTTGTCAAAGCTGCCTGCTTCTTAGCTAAATTGCCTTCTCCAAACCGTCTTCACATGCGAGGGACTGCCTGTGAGAAGAGTGTGGGTCTTTACACTGTTATAACACCTTGCTAATATATGAGGGCTGCTCTGAAAGTAATGCCTTCTATTTTATTATCTTGACCCACAATGCCAGAAGCAGATGTTGGTGGTATGGCAGTAGAGGCTGAACCTTCCCCTCAATATTCCATTACATTTTGTTGCTGTGTGACAGATGGCAGCAGAGGGGCATTGACAAAACAGTGTCTGACATGGAAGCGCATATGAAGCAAAGGTGTGTAGGTGTGTTGTTAAATCCCTCTGCATGGAAAAAATGGCATCTGGTGACATTCACTGATGCTTGCTGAACATATGTCTCTATCAAATCGTGTTATTGAGTTCTTCATATCTGTTGTAGCTTCCATGGAAATAAATAAGAGGCATTACTTATGGAACGGCCTACAGTGGAGTACAGGTGTAACAAGTAACAGAAATCCATGATCTAGAGAAGACATCTGACATTCGTATGGAGTATTTGCTGTCCATTACAGCCATATTCCTAACAACTGTGACCTGCTGCTAAGCTGCAACGCATGACTCAGTTCAGCCTCAATTTTCCTTATTGGACAGGAAGTGGTTATTAGCAGAGAGGCAGAGATGAGGCTCAGCCCTGCTCTAGGACATGTTTAACTCATTTCTTACTTGCTGTTAACCAGCATAGGCAACACTAGTATCAAAAAAGAAAAAGAAAAGCAAGCTGAGGAATAAGAGCAGATCCTCATGAATTGTAAACCAGTGTGCCTTAATTGACCATAGAAGAACAATTTCGTTTGCCAACAAACTGAGCCCAGTCCCAGCAATGTGACTTGAAAAGTGGAGTGAAAGTACAGCAGATGGGTTCCAGAAATATGATAATTTGTTTCTAAAACTTAGCAGTTCAGTGTGGTCTGGAAAAATACTGCACATGTCCAGTGCAGATGCCATGGATTAAGAGAGAAAGCAAGCCTTGAACAGAAAGCTGTGCTTTTATGGCCACGTATCTTCGCATGTCTTTCCAATTCAGCACTTTTTTGGACGTCATGCACTGCACTATCAGAGACCAAAGAGAAGTATAGGTCATCTAGGTTGCTCTCTTCTTACAGTACAAAAACAGGGGAATGTACTCTGAGCAGGGCTTTCTTGCAGTTACTCTGAACAAACACTATGCCACATCAAACAGGCTCCCACCAAGAAGACCAACACTAGAATTAGTACAACAAGCAAAATTATATCTTTCCTTAAAAAAAAAAAAATCCAGTTTATCAGAGCTAAGGTCACTGACAGGGCAGGGCAGCTTGCATTTCTGTTTCTCGCCACTTCAATGTACGGGCATCTTTCTGTCAGGGTTCCACACTCCCAAGTACACATGAACATGGGGAAGAGATGAAAGTACACAAGTCCATAATTGTTTTTTCACCTCTTTCTTCCTTAAATGGAAAATAGGGTAAAAGCTATGAAGAGCTGCTTCATGTTTCCAGAACAGACATTTTCACACAACAGCTGCTGTATCCAACAGCTAAATTCCTTTCCCAGATAAGCCAGACTCACAGTTCCAAGTTCAGGGATGCACTGATAGAAACAAGCACAGAAATTGGCTAAAAAGAAGTCAAGATAACCAGGTACAGATTATTCCCCCAAAACCAACACTGCTCTCTCTCATATTTTAATTCCCAATGTGGGTTGTATCAGTTGAAGGATCATTCTCACATACATCAGCATAAAAGGTTCTGATACGTTGATAAGTGTCTTGTTTTGTGAATCATTTTAGCTCTTCAGCCTGATGTTCAAATCAGAACGCATATTTTAAACGCCTCTGCTGTATCACAGTCTGTTTCTTCATTAGCTTCCTCCACAAGTTTGGGACAGAGCTAGATTTTCCAGAGATGTGTGCTTAATCTATTACACACTTCATGCACTCGCACATTCTCAACACATTGATTTCTAGTTAACTTCATTTATTTCAAAAACAACAACAACAAAAAAAACACTCTTTTTTCCCCTCCCTTCTGATATTTGGCATATTTTAGTGTTAGATTTATGCTGTAGGTACTTGAGAAGTTGAAATATTTTTCTTTAATAGCAGTTCCTTGTAGTTAAAGAGAAACCCCATAGTCTTTTCTGGAGTTCGAGATATCACTGTTTATCTATAAGTGTGCTATAGAGACTACAAGCAGCAAAATTCAGTTGTTAATAGCACAGGTGCTATGTTTTAGACATCTGGCCTAAGTTTCCTTGCCTAATCCAAGGTAGTTCACTGACTGTTGGCACACCTGGCTGCGGTCTGCCAAGTCACACTTCTAATATACCATGTGCAGATGGCAAAGCAACAGCACGCTTTGCAAATGTAACATAGGGTAAATGAAATCTGTAGTCAAGGAGATGCCCTACAATTTCCCAACTACAGATTTTGTCAGAAAGCCTCAATAGGAAGACAGAAGTCCTTATTGAGATGCTACTATTGTTACTCTAGCAATTACGTCCAATACAGAAGACAAGTCTGAAACACTGAAGCAAGATCAGGACGTAAAGGCATTCGTTCTCACATCAACATGACTGCACAGAGTATCATTTGGAATATAACACATTACAGCTTTTAAAATGGAAATAGGCTATTTCTAATGAGAAATAATAACTGTTGACACTTCCTAGCACTATTCATGCTGAAGAGAGTCTGAAACAGGCCCCATACCGATTAAGTCACGCCTAAAACTGAATTATTGTCATACGGCCTCAATCTAAGGTACAGATTGTGTCAATGATTGTGGGAAAAAAGGAAAAAAACCATACATGAAAAAATTATATCTGTGGTTTGGAACACACAGAAAGCAGTTTTCTGTTGCTTGAAGGAGGGCAATCACTTCCGAAGAAATCAAGAAATAACAGTATTTGTGTGACATAAACATCCTACATCGGATGCATTTCATTTGTCTTTTTGGTGAGTGATAACTAGTTAGGCATATTACGTTTGGAATTCTGAAAACAACAGCAGCACTCTTAAAGTCTACTGTGTAGAAGAAATGCAGAGCTAGAAAACACCACGACATCTCTGAAAGAGGGAAAAATTACTCAAAGTTTAATGACAGAAAGCTACATTCCTGTTTTATAGACTAGTTTTTGTTACAAGTCTCCAGGGAAGACAGATGATTCTCACTGGTTACTCAAACTTGCTTTTTCCCCTCTCTGCTCCCACAGAGGACTTACATCTTCACTTTCCTGTTGAGCTCCCGAGTCTTCATTCACCCACATGAGCTCCTGGCTAAAGTGGGACAGATCTGCATTAAACAGAAGCAGCAGCTGGAAGCCGGGACTGAGGCAGAAAAGGTAAATAAGCCACTGCAGCTGGCAGTGCTAGTGGCATTTATTTCCCACCCTTTTCTTTTCATTGTGAAGCTAGATAGATTGATAAAGAATAAATTGAAATCATCATCAGCACTTATTGCTGAATATGCTTTTATTTGGGTCTTCCTCCTTGAAGCTCTATTGCTTCTCTGAGAACTACTAATGTAGGTTGTGTAGTAGCTCAGATTGGAAATAATGCAACTTTGCTCCAGCATGCAGCACTGACCTGCAGCTTAAAGCAATGTGTATCTGCCACAGACCTGCCCAGCAAGCTGTTTGGGCTTTTGCCAAGCAAGGTCTGTCTGGAATCTTATTGCAGTCACCCTGTCACGTTCTCAGAGTTGAGAGCTCTGCTGTAGGTGCATAAAACCTGTTTTTGATGGAGCGTTACAAGTCAGCATGATGGTAAATAAGGAAATTTCATCTGATGAAAATTAAGGGATGCAGTACTTAAAATAGTAGCCTATGCTTGCACATCTGATTACACAGCTTTACCACAACTGATTAAACCCAACTGGGTGAGTTTATGATATGCACTGATATCCATTTAAGTCTCCCCATATGGAGAAAGTGCACTGAAGGGCCTGACTAAAGATGAAGTACCAGAATAGTCCCAGCTGGGATGCAAATATAAGTGGCAGAAACAAGGATGAAATCAGCAAATACTTAAAGATCTGAACTGTTCAAATCCTGTGCTTATTTTAGATCCATTCTTCTATTATGAGAAATAATAAGCTCACATTCCTGATTCTCAGCACATCGATAGTCCCATTTCTTTTTCTCCTTGTAACAGCAAGACTCCAAGTAGGGAGCATGAAAAGTAGCCCTTGAAGTTTGGCAACAGAGTTTTTGACATCAGTACTGACCTAAGGGCTTCTTTCTTACTTACTGTTCCTGCTCTGCAGTCTCATGTTATATCACAACATTCCTCCACAGGATTAAAAAAAAACCAACACAAACCACTTCATGCAGGTCAGTTACCTCATCCACTCATTAAGCAGCTGTGTAGCTATGTTGGTTATGGGGTCAGGGAGGACAGATGCAAGAACTATCATTCTGCATTCAGAATAGTTCCCATCACCACCCCCAACTGGCTCACAGCTTACCACCCCAAACCTGGTACACTGTAAATGGCAGTGTTTCCTCAGCTCTGCCTAACTAAACAGCAGAGGTAGGAACTTGCAAGAGATTCTGGGACCATCTGAAACAAGGGGTAAAGCTATCTACAGAAAAGTGAAGACAATTGACAGCTGTCTGTAGTTAGTATCAAAATATATCATCTGCAATACTTGGATTTAAAAATAAAGGATTACAAGATGCAACTCTTCTGTGAATGATAATACACTTAAAAGTTTTAAAACCAAAAGAGAAGCTGGGCAATAAGTCATAGAATTATAGAATGGCCTGGGTTGAAAAGGACCACAATAACCATCTGGTTCCAACCCCCTGCTATGTGCAGGGTCGCCAACCAGCAGACCAGCAACCAGGCTGCCCAGAGCCACATCCAGCCTGGCCTTGAATGCCTCCAGGGATGGGGCATCCACAACCTCCTTGGGCAACCTGTTCCAGTGCTTCACCACCCTCTGGGTGAAAATCTTCTTCCTAAGATCTAACCTAAACCTCTCCTGTCTCAGTTTAAAACCATTCCCCCTTGTCCTATCACTATCCACCCTCGTTAACAGCCGTTCCCCCTCCTGTTTATAGGCTCCCTTCAAGTACTGGAAGGCCACAATGAGGTCTCCCCAGAGCCTTCTCTTCTCCAAGCTAAACAAGCTCAGTTCCCTCACAGGAAAGGTGCTCCAGCCCTCTGATAACTTGAAGTAGTGTGATTGTGGCTATTCAGCAAATGTATTAAGAAACATCATGGCTTCCACACTGACACGAAATAGCATTACATTCTAACAACAGGATGTGAAATAGAGCTGCTCATATTGCAAAACATCCACAATGTCAGACGTTCTGCTGGCAGTTTGGAAACAGCCCTACAGAAGAGCCAACAGCAAGGTGACGATAAAACACAAGGTTTGGAAGGCTGCCTTAATTTACATGCCTTTATAGGTGCTTTTCCTGTTATGCCCTTGATTCCTTTCTACCCCCTTAGTATGAACTCTAGTCTTTTCCTGCTTACTAAACACAACATGATTGGAAAATACTACCTAAGATTTCTGACATCCCAATCAAATCACTCCTTTGCAGACCTCCATAGCAAGCACCTGTATGCTTTACAGGAAATAAAAAACTCCTAGCATTTGCAAACATTTGTTTTTAAACAAATACAAGATCATTTTACATGCAGCATGGAAATTCTCAGCTCCAAGCCATTCTACTTATTCACTGTCATAACTCACTGGAGTATCATCAGCTACCAGCACCTTCTAATTAAGTGGCTCCAAAGCAGGAAATGGCTGGCAGAAGTAGTTAAAGCAGCTCTGATCATGTCTGATAAGAGGTTTGCATAAACAAACTAAGACAAGAAGCTGGCTGACTTGTTGCCCGGGTAGTGTGTGAGCTGGAGAAGTGGCCACGAGCCAGGTTTTGAGGTTAGGAACCACAGTGCTGATCATTTGTTTTTGACATCATTTGCTAACTGAGAAGTCCAGAAGAAAAACAGCTGAGAGAAAAGCGGATTAAAAAGAAAAATGGGATATCTTGGAGCCCTTCTGGACAAACATAAAAACAAAGGGTTTCACAGTTTAAGATATCAATTATCATACACTTGTCACTATAGCTACGCTCAAGTTAAATTTCATCCCTTCACGTCAAGCTGAACTCTCTAGAAATATGTTAGAAATTAGAGGGACTCAAACAAGATGGTCACAGAAAACAAAAACCCTTGTACACTATTACTTGATGACCAAAGTACTTAACAGAGGTATATTTCTTCTCAAAACAGTACTTCTGGGAGAAGTATTCCCCTAGATTTCAGAGAACTCAGGCCTTACTGGGAAAGGCTGACATCTGGAGCACACAGCAATAGAAGCTGTAGGTTTATTGCAAGCATGACAAAAAGGAAAACACACCGTTGCCCACGTGTCTGTGATTTCTATCTAGGTTACCACAGATTGCAGGTGGCAAGCCTGTCATGCTGCTTTGGGCTTCATTAGAATGCACCTGAAACTGAAATCTCATGTTTTGCTGAGCTACTGGCTTTAGTGTTGCATTCAAAGTACATCTCCTTTCCTTGAGCATTAATAGCATCAGATAAAACAATGAGCCTTTTACACCTGTAATCCCAAAGAGAAAAACTGCTTGCTGTTGTCCTGCAAAGGATGCCTAGCTATCTGCTGCAAAGAAAGCAAATCACAGTGACTGCTGAGCATTGCTATGTGCAATAGGAAGTCAGTGTTCACACAGAGCTGCTCACATCATAGCCAGAGGATTTGGGGATCTTTGTTCCCCCATCCTCCCATATTCAATTCCAAAAGGTAATAAATAATAATACCATCAAAAGGAATTTTGAAGCAGCTTTTGATAGTCAGTGCAGTAAGCACGTACCTCCTCTGTTAGCTCTGATGGAATGGAAGCACACTGGCTAGCTAATTAGTTATATCACAACAGAATTATTCATTCTTGTAATAATTATAGGCTCCACACATCCTCTAGTGAACAAGCATAACTTGTATTTTCCTCAAGGCAGATGACAATGGGAGTTTAGTGGACTGACAGCTGTAATACAGAGCTCAGACTCTGTCTGGAAAGATGTTGAAGTTGGGTCCCAAAGCAGCAGCACTCACAGAAAGCACACTTTCAGATCTGATCGATGATGTTTTCGGTCAGGAAGCTTCATCAGTTCTTGTAAAACATTATCTATTGGTCTTAGAAGGCGATTCACTGATTTCTTGTAGCTACGCACACATGCCAAAATCACCTTCTGTAACCCCTAAGTTGCTGATGAGGAACGCAACAAGGACAATATATTGCAGATAAGGAGAAGGAACTGCTGTGTAATGGAACATCAGTTTACGCAAGCAGGGAGGTAAACAGATGAAAGCTTCCCCATTTTCCCCTCAGTGTATCACAAGTTGGGTGGAAAATAAATATAACTTGAATTAAGTTTTGATTCTTTTTATTCTTTAAGTCTTCTTAGCACACTCCCCCAGTTTTGCAAGAGCGCTCCTTCAGTTGGACAGAGCAGCCTCAGTAAATCTATACTATTTGCATTACTGGCATCCAATTCAGGTCTAACTGATGGAAAGCTTTAGAATATTCACAAGTAACAGAAGAACTTAAAAAATGGCTGTCCTTTCCTGTTCTGCCATTGATATATTTTTGAGTAACAGTCAATACTGATTTTCAAAGTCCATTTTTATTTGGATGTCGTGGAGAGAACACAGACCCACCTTTCCTACTGTTTTGATACACAGATTCATATAGAGGGTCTGATAAATTCTGTAGAACAGAAGTGTCTTTATGAACCTCTCTCACAAGCTATACCTGGTACATGCTGCATTAGGTATGCATTTGAAATGAAACATGAAGGTACCGCTGCCCCAGATGGCAGAAATCAAACTCAAGTCCCATTGGCTTTAATCAAATAAGATACTTAAACTATCCTGTCATCTTCCTGGCTCTATACAATTAACCTTGAAAATATCTTCAAAGCACTTGCTAAGAGACACGACCAAGCTATCCTGAGTGGGGGCTAAATCATATTGTTCAGAAGTATGGTTCAAGTTCAGTGTGTTCTTTTTTCTCCCTTTCATTTGCCACGAGTGCAAAGTATTTTCAAGCTTGTCTAAATTTATGTAAGCCTTCATCAGGTTCTGCTGTCAGAAAGGTCTAAGGTCAGTAATTAACTCCGTATTTCTTTCTAGGCAAAGCTGAAGTCCTTCGCTGCCAAAATCATCCAGCTCCTGAAGGAATGGACTGAAACTTTCCCCTACGATTTCCAAGATGAAAAATCCATGAAGGAGTTGAAGGAGATTGCTCACAGGATCACCCAGTGTGATGAGGTAGGGATGGAGGGGCAGGAGAAAAAACGTTAAGTTGGAAAACAGTATTTGTGTCCACCTTTACAGGTGATTCATCGCGGCACAAACTGTTGGTCCTACGCACGGGGTTTTCTGAAAGGACTACAGCAGCAGCTACTAGGCTGCCCTGTAGCTGCAGGACAAAGGCTGAGTAATTAAGTTAATGGTCCATTAGCAAGAACTATGTATAATCACCAAGCAAGAGACAAAACTCACAGCAATATGAAAAAAGATGCAGAAGGAGAAAGGAAAGAACAGTGATGCTAATGGCACGATGTAGTTAACTTGCATACTGAATTACATGCCATCCTTTGTGCTTTGCTACTGCTCTGCGTTCAAGTCCCACAGAAACATCAACTAGTTTGTAGAAGCATAGAATGGCCTGGGTTGGAAGAGACCTTAAAGATTATGTAGTTCCAACCCTCTGCCATGGGCAGGCACCAGATCAGGGTGTCCAGAGCGCCAGCCTGGCATTGGACACCTCCAGGGATGGGGCATCCAAAACTTTGCCAAGCAACCTCTTCCAGCACCTCACCGCCTGAGATAGGTCAGTGTCCTCCAGCTCAAAAAGATACTTATGAGGGACTTCTAGGGTGCCACGCACAGTATTTTCACAAAGGATGTTCTTTGAGCTATGCTAGCCAGCCAGTCATTAATCCGACCAGGTCTGAGTTTACAGTCTAGGGAGGGGGGAGGATGGGGAAACAAAAGCACCCTTGAACTCCCAAGAAGGGCAAGGGAATAATCTGTAATGTGTTTGTGTGAACACGAAGGGTTACTTTGCAGAAATTTCTCCTTTTGAAGGCCAAAACTTCAAGATACTCTTGAGAACAATTAGCAGGAAATGGGAAGACAATTGTACTGTAAGCTGTTTTTGTTGATCCAAGCACAGAGAAAATGAAGAGCAACAGGTTTTTCAGCACTGTGTGAATCAGTGGTAGGGCAGTGACAGGCGTTACCAGGTTGCCAAAAGGAAATATGTCTGTTGTGTTGCATCAGCAAAATTGTTTACTTGGCTGCTGCTAAATGTCACTGCCTTAGTAAGAGAAAAGCAGATAGGATTATACTATGCCTTCTATTCCCTTGTAAACAGGACAGAGAGGTGTACCTTGGCAGACATGCAACTGTGAGAGGGAACTTGGCAAAACAGTGATTGTTGAGCATGTATATCTTGGTATTTTATTCATCCACCATTTTAAACTAGAAAAACATTGTGACCTTTCCTTCTTTTCCCCTTTCCTCTCACTTGTATGTATGAATAAATTCTCACTCAGGAGAAAACACCTCAGAATGGCTCAGCACGCTGGTGTCTGAAGCTCCTGGGATGATGTTCATTAATTACAGCATCATATTATTTACCCCCTTCACAAAGCTGCAAGTTCATCAGGAAAGAGCTATGCACTTCTGTCTTCTAGGAGACAGAACGCGATACTGACAAAATAAAAGCAGCTCTTGCTCTCAGTATTTGTTGCTTCTTTCCTGTTCTAAGAAAAGAGCCATACTGTGCTTCAGCAAGGAATTACGGTAACGATTCAGATTTCTTTTTTAAGTTACTATATTGAAGTTTTTCTAATCCCTGTAGAGCACTATTCTCACATAGATGATAGCAGAATCAAACAAGAACTGACACACAGCAGTCACACTCATCCTCATAATACAAGGCTGTGTATCAGGCACAGGACTGTTGGAACACAGACACGGACAAGTTATTTTCAACACATTGACACTGGAAATTAAACGCCATGTCACACCTGCTCAGACCAGCTGAAACTTTCAGCTTTATTTTCTGAAGTTATAAGAAAATTTAGGGTAAGACCAGGAAAAGAAGAAAACAGCCAAAACTCTCTAAGAGCTCTGGTCTAAATGTTACGGTATGGCAAATTCCCAGTAGCTTAAGTAACCCATAGTTTTTAACATCACTGCAGTTTCTTCATACGTTTACACCCAGTATATATTTGAATTTCACCTGCCTTCAGATTTGATTCCCTACGATCCAAAGCCAGAAAGTTTTTCTCCTCACAGAGGCATGGCAAGTTGGGCACAGCAGCTGAGGTCAAGTGATTTCAACAGAAAGCTCAGTATAGGGGAGAGCAGAATGAGCTCCCTATTTTAGTCCCCCTACCATGTTCCCTCGGCATTTCTAAGCACTTGTAGCACAATATCCAAAATGGCTCCAGCCAGCTGCTGTTTAGTGGTAATCCAGTTGCTCATCAAGATGAGCTACACTGCTTGCAGCTTTTCATTTTATTCCACTTGGGAGTTGGATTATTGCCTTGTAAAGCAACATTCTGACACTATTATTGCTTAATTATAGCATGCAATATACAAGTATTTGGTAGTCATCTTCTCTCACATCTGCTACATAATTTCCATTATCACTGCACATTAGTGGCTTTCTGAACCATCACAGTCATTGCAGCTCTTTCTAGTGCATCCAGTTGACTGGCAGAAAGCAATACAGCATATTGTAAGCTAAGATCTCAACCTGTGGCTAATTTCAAGAGAAATAATTTGCACAAAAGCAGGAGAACAACAGCATAATGGAAAGGAAAAGGACTGTTAACAATTAGTTTTTCCAGCAACAGAGAGTGCAAGGTTAGAGAACTCAAGTCATTTGAAGAGGCAAAAGGAGGGACAGAAGAGTATAAATGCAATTAAGGTTAGCTCCTTGGGGTTGACTTCAGAAGGAAATGTCTGTAGGACACAAAGAGCCCGCTGCGAAAATAATTCAGTGGTTTTAGTTATCAAACAAAACCAAACCTGACTGGGTGGGTTATATATTTTTTGCTTTACCAATCTAAGGGTTGGATCTATAAGGACATAAAACCTGCACAGAGCATTTTAAATTATCAAAGAACACGGGTATGCCTAGATCAGTGGAGGGTTTAATTTTTCAAATCCACACTGGGGATATTTTAGGGCTATATTTCTGGATGTGATATGCATTCCCTGGATTCTACACTTGCCAAGTAGACTTGATCATCAGGGAGTCTGATCAGAATGGGAAGGCTTTTCATTTAAATCCTAGAACGGCCTGAGTTGAAAAGGACCACAATCATCATCTGGTTCCAACCCCCTGCTATGTGCAGGGTCGCCAGCCAGCAGACCAGGCTGCCCAGAGCCACATCCAGCCCGGCCTTGAATGCCTCCAGGGATGGGGCATCCACAACCTCCTTGGGCAACCTGTTCCTGTGCCTCACCACCCTCTGGGTGAAAACTTCCTCCTAATATCTAACCTAAGCCTCCCCTGTCTCAGTTTAAAACCATTCCCCCTTGTCCTATCAGTATCCACCCTCGTAAACAGTCAATCCCCCTCCTGTTTATATCCTTCCTAAGCATATAAATGTATGCAAAAGTTATATGGTATAAGAAGTTGTGTCTGGCTTTCTTATAGGAAAATGGCACGGTGAAAAAGATCATTAGCCAGATGACACAGAACCTCCTGATGGCTCTCTCTGCACGGAGCCAATACCAGGAAATCAAAGAGAAATTCCGGCAACCTGCTACAGACAAAGGCACCATCCTCAAAACCAAGCCACAGTCTACTCAAAAGGACATTCTGAGTGTGTGCTGTGACCCTCTGATCTTGGCACAACAGCTAACCCATATTGAACTGGTGAGACATAAGTTTGCGAGAGTTATTTTGTTTTCCATTTATTAAGTATTTATCTACTCGCTGTATTTTGCTGCAGGGTTCAGTGAAAGCCCCTAATGCGTTCATTAAATAATATACCAAGTGATGAATGAGAACATCTAGATAACTTCCATATAAACACTTGGTATTTATGAGTAAAGAAAGCTTAAAGAATATTAAAGTTATAAAACTGCCTAATAACTTAGGTCTTATTGGTGAAGTGAACTCTGTCTGCCTGTACAATGACAATCTCTAATCTTTCTGACTCAGGAACGGGTGAGCAACATTTACCCAGAGGATCTGATGCAGATTGTCAGCCACATGGACTCTCTGGATAATCACAAGGTACACAAAGGGGTACAGGGAAAAACAGAAGTAAAGACTGATCAGGATTCCTGTATGCTTTGTGCATGAAGGGTTTTCATTTCCTAACCTTCTTTAAGCTCGTGCCTTAAACAAAATCCAATAAGATTTTGAACAAGACAAAGCATATCCCTTGGTATACCAACCTCATCACAATGAAGATTAATAAATACGTGGTCTTTTCTCTTGCAGTGCCGAGGCGATGTTACCAAAACCTACAATTTGGAGGCCTACGACAACTGGTTCAACTGTCTTAGCATGCTGGTGGCCACTGAGATTTGCAGGGTAGGTACGAGCAGAAGATAAGATTGAAAAACAATCTTGTCCTTAAGCACAAGTGGTAGGTAGCGGTCTAAAAGAGATTTAAACAGAAGCAATGTAATTAAAGATAATTGCATCATTCAAGCATTAAATTATTTGCATGCTTTTGTTTAAGAGCAGAAGATTAAGAGTTCACAGCTATATTTGCCCTTGCAAGTGTTCTCCAGTTTCGGGTAGCTCCCATAGTAACAGACACGTAGCAAGATGAAAGTTGCATGGAGTTTGAGTTGGAAGTT
The DNA here is from genome assembly GCF_019238085.1 of Lagopus leucura. Taxonomy (NCBI): domain Eukaryota; kingdom Metazoa; phylum Chordata; class Aves; order Galliformes; family Phasianidae; genus Lagopus; species Lagopus leucura. The sequence goes on along the minus strand of NW_024962255.1, from coordinate 3,128,210 downwards.
TAAAATTGTTATGTATTTATTTTCAAATGCATGCATGAATTTCTATGATAGGCATCTATACAGAATATAAGGGGAAAAGAATATCAAGACGTGGCCATTATTCCTCTTCACATCCAGGCTACACACCCTGTTCTTAAGTCTGTCTGCTGCTGCCTCTTTAGGTTTAAGCATTTTGACATAGATTCTTCTGATAGCAGCTTGATGTTGTGCCCCTTTCCCAGAAATGGGAAGCAGCTGAGAGGTGTCCGGCTTGTTCATACAAGTTCACTAGGACATGGAACTGAATTACACTCTTCCACAACTGGGCAAATAATTGGTAATGGCCTCAGATACTATTTTAATAAAAAAAAAAAATCTTCATAAAATATCCTCAGGCCTACATACTCAGATTGCTTAACTAGATAAAGCCTTGAAGCCTCTCTTCAATCAGCTTGTAGTAACGCCTTCAACCAAAAATGCCAACCAAAATTCAGACCACCCCTTCCCTCTTAACAGATCTTGATTTTTCCAGGTTGTAAAGAAAAAACAGCGTACAAGAATGGTGGAATTTTTCATTGATGTGGCAAGAGAGTGCTTCAACATTGGAAACTTCAACTCAATGATGGCTATTATCTGTAAGTAACCTGAACACAGATGACAAAAGGCACCACATTTTGCAACCAACTGTCAGGACCACGCTTATACTTGCCTTAAGCTGGCTGACCACACCACACCAGCCCTTCTACAGGCACAGTACACATCAGTGACAGAGGAATGCTTGTGTGTGGTGGTAGGGTGTTACCTACATCTTCTGTTTGTCAAGCTGAACTGCCTTCCAAAATATAAGCAAGGTGCTGTCATAAAAGTATGTATTAACCCTATGTTCCTTCAACTCAGTTGCTTGTTTTGTGTCTTTTCTCCCCATTTAGCTGGCATGAACTTGAGTCCTGTGGCACGGCTAAAGAAAACTTGGTCCAAGGTCAAAACTGCCAAATTCGACGTGTTAGAGGTATGTGTAAAGGTCAGACTTGATTTAGAAATCCGTTAGATAGTAATTTCACAGTGATGGTCTGGATTAAAGTCAGAGATCACAGAGGCTCACAGATCTGTGACCTCTGTCAACGGTCACCTGTATATAAACATCAGGGAGAGCGTTTCCTGAATTCCAAAACTCTTGCTTAACTGCAAAAAAAGAGTTAATGTGTGTTTTCTGTAGGCTATCATATTTTCTGCAGGCTACCTATCATATCTTTACCCCCCCAGCATCAAAGTACCTTACATTCTTCATGCAAGTGAATGCTTTTTCGCATCCCATAAAACTGATTAGAGTACTCCATCTAGTGGCCTGAATCTGACTGAAAACTAAATTTAATTGTAATCGTTAGATTAATGACAGCAAGTCGAAATAATTGCCTCTTCTTACCCCCCAGTAGTCATTTATTATTTCTTTTCATCTTCGTGTTAGCAATGGAATGAAAGCACAGAGTAAAGCTATTGTGTAACCCTCCTTTCAAACTAGACAAGAATTAGGAAACAAAACTTCTGAATCCAGGGAAATTCCTTACAGAGAGAGTGGTGAGGTGCTGGAACAGCTGCCCAGAGAGGCTGTGGATGCCCTGTCCATCCCTGGAGGTGTTCAAGGCCAGGTTGAATGGGGCCCTGGGCAGCCTGGTCTAGCATTAAATGTGGAGGTTGGTGGCCCTGCATGTGGCAGGGGGGCTGGAGATTCATGATCCTTGAGGTCCCTTCCAACCCTGGCCATCCTGTGATTTCTGTGATAATCCAGACCTGATTACAACATAAGGTACTCTATTTTATAAGCTTAAAAGGTACCCAGTGAAATCATACAGCATGTACTCCGATAATATCAGGGTTTTTTTTGTTGTTGTTTTTGTTTTTTGTTTTTTGTTTTTTTTAATAATATTTAAGTCATTTTTGTGACACGACTGCCTTTCCCCCCATAAAAACAGCATCACATGGATCCATCCAGCAACTTCTGCAATTACCGCACGGCCCTGCAAGGAGCAGCACAGCGATCTCAGACTGCCAACAGCAATCGAGAGAAAATAGTCATCCCAGTTTTCAACCTGTTTATCAAAGATATCTACTTCCTGCACAAAATACACACAAACCGCTTACCCAATGGGCAGATAAACTTCAAGGTAGGGTTTGGTTTTTTGTAAGATCTATAATGCTTAGGCAAACACTGTGCATTACAGTTTTCAAGTGTCAGATGTTTAAGCATTGCTGTCAACTAGACTAAATGATACCACCATCCAGGGGAAGTGATATTAAGGTCTCAATACCAAGTTTCTGTGAAAGACCAGTGATTGCAGTTGCTATGTTTGTATTCTGTGTCCAGCAGAACCACACACAATTGCATGTGTAGAAGAGAATCCACAGGACTGCTGGCATTTAATTGCCTTCAGTTAAGAGGTAGGGTTTTAAAACAGAGTTAAAGAGAGGTTAACTTCTGTTAGTTATGAAATGAAAAAAGCACACTGCAAACCATGAACTGCATGAATACAGAAGGAGGTGAAATCATATTTGTAACAAAAGAACTGATAGATGAAGATGGATAAGAAAAATAAGAATTTTGAAGCCAAAACTCAAATGTTAAAAAGTTAATCAATTAAAAACTGAACTTAAATAATCTTATCTTTGCCAACTGAGAAGGGAGATGTCTTCAAGGACGGTTACACCCGTGCAAGTTTTAAAATTAAATAAAAAATGCAAAGGCAAATACAAGAAAATTGTTTGGAACAGTAAACATTTGTCACTCCCCAGCTGTGCTCCTGGAATACGTTCAGAACCCCAAACTTTGAAAGCTATGTAAAGGCCACAGTACAGAGAAATTTCTTCTTCTTAAAAATGTAATAGGAAAGAATAACAAGGAAAGAGGTGGAATAAAGGATAGTAAGAGCAGAAACGTGAATGAGAATGAGACAGAGGCTCTGAAGTTACAGAGAGGAATCAGTATTTGAAGGAAAAGTGACTGTAAAGTTTTTTAAATTACCTCATGCAGAAATTCTGGGAAATATCAAGACAGATTCATGATTTCCTGACATGGAAGCAGGTCGAGTGTCCTTTTGAAAAGGACAAGAAGATCCAGAGTTATCTACTCACTGCACCCATTTACAGTGAAGAAGGTAAAAACCCTTACTGAACATTATATCGTCTTCCTATTTAAAGTACAGAGTGAACAGTTAGCAGACAAGAACAATATTTCATAAGCATGTATTAGCAGTTCCACATTGGCTCCTGATAGGAGTAAACCTCACTAGTAAAGTCTTAAATTACAACTGTTATATGAATTATTTTATATTGGTTTCTTTTAAAGAATCCAATTGTTCTTTTCTTATTTACCAGCTCTGTTTATTGCATCTTTTGAAAGTGAAGGTCCAGAAAACCACATGGAAAAAGACAGCTGGAAAACACTCAGGTAAGAAGCTTCCTCAGCATGAGATTTTTACAGACACACATACATGCTTGTGAACTCTTCATAAGCACTGTCGCACATTCAACTCAGCTTTATCTGCAGCCTGAGAACATCAAAAAACAGGTACAAAAGAGTGAGCTTTTTTGGAAAAAAAAAAAAAAAAAAAAAAAGTGAAAAGAAACTTCTTTGAAAAAGTGAAAAGATTCTCGCCTGCTTGCATGTCCATCCAGTAAATAATTCCATTTTGGCCTAAATGTACTTCATTTCTTTCAAAATTCAGATCCGATTAAAAAAAATATAGAATTCTGATAAAACTTCTCTAGTCAACTCAGGCTCCAAGAGCACTGCTTGAGACCATGAGAGAACATACTCAGTTCAGGCTATCAAACATAGTCCTAGAGTCTGTATTTGAGTCTCTATTGTACTGCAAGCAATAGTTGAAGACGAGGAGGGAACTTATGTCACTTGCCTGAGCACATTCTGAAGGCTACAAAGGTTATATCTTTATTTCAAGTCAGTATTATTTTGGAATTTAGAGAGATAAACTAATTTGTAATTGTTGAAAAATCAACACTTTCACATAATCGTAGAACGGCCTGGGTTGAAAAGGACCACAATGATCATCCAGTTCCAACCCCCTGCTATGTGCACGGTCACCAACCAGCAGACCAGGCTGCCCTTTTCGTATCACTCCTCCCCCATAAACAGCCTTTGAAGAAAGGCTTCCAGTTACGAAAGAAAGACAGGTCCATTGCCAACCTTTACCAAAACTGTAAGGACTATCACAATACAAAGCTTTTTTATTTCTATTACTTCTTTCTCTAGGACTACTCTGCTTAACAGGGCCTGAGATTTTTGGATCTGATCTGCAGACTTCAAAGCACACAGAATGAATGTGTTTTTACAACCTGAAAGACTTGGACTGAGTTAAGATGACCTCACTGGTTGAGGTCTGTTTTGTATATACAGTACCTTTTATGAAACAAAATGTGGTAAATATTTCACATGTCAACCTTAAGGCACTTAAGTGAAGGGTTTTGTTTTTTTATTTAAGAAAAAAAAAAAAAAAGGGCAGGGCCCTGTTCTCAGAGATGAAGCGTATCATGGGAGGTGGGATCCCTGGGGAGACCTTATTCTATCAGCATCCAAATTTTTATTTTTTATTACTTCCACCAAAACAAACAAAAGTTAAAACACACATCTCAGCTAGAGCCGGTGTTAAATACTCCATTGGACCAATAGCCTACACAACACTGTGTGTCTACCTGTGGTTTCATTCCAATCGGCGAGAGCAATCGTACATACGAGTGTTTGTAGAGTCAAGGCCTTAGACATCTGCAGTAAGCCTGTTCCTCTCCTACATCAGAAAATAGTGCCTTACAAGGTACTGACATTGTGTAGTGTACCTTCTATTACGCTGGATTGGAAGCAAGGAAAATAAAAATATGGATGTCTCAAAACCAGCCACAACGTACTTTTTAATTAAAATGAAGAATATGACACGTGAGGTAGAGTATACCTGCCTGTGACATTGATGGTGCAGCAAATGTATTTTTGTTACACGACTTAAAGAGAAGACGGGGTAACTACTGAGGGTTGTGTGTCTGTGTGTGCGTATGTGTGTGCATGTGTGACTTTGCACACGTCTTCTGGGAACTATCCTTCAAATTCTGATTGTCAGAATAGTTTGTGTTTTCCTTTCCAAAATCAGGGATTTTAATTTTTTTTTTTTTTAAGAGAATGATGTCTAACCTAGATAATCTCTGCAAAACAGGTTCAATATGTATTTCTGCCAACAGTTTACAGAAAAAAAAATAATCATGCACAAATAAAGGAGAGGGAAGTTAACTCAGATGTCCAACTAAGGCTAAAATTGCCAAAGAGGGTCAAGAGCTCATCTCTACTGACTTGGGCATTTAAACCCTTTGGTTCCTTCAAAAATGCTAGTCTGGACTTCAAGACCAAAGCAAAGACTGACTTACATCATCAACTTGTTCTAGTGTTTTGCAAGCCATGACAGTCTGGGGCAGGACCCACTGAAATCTATAGGAAAACAATATAAGGAACTAATCAAGCCTTTGGATCTACGTCAAGGTTAGAGATGATCTATAAACTCATTGATAGCTAGAAGTAATGCCCATCATGTCCAACTTCTCCTTTTCACCCTAAGTTTATACCTATTTATCTATCCAGATGAGCATGAGAAGCTTAAGACTAAGCTATCCATTTCAGAAAAAATGTTACATATTTCAATATTTTTTTTTCCCCTTCTCCCCAAACGTCAAGTTAAGAAAAAAAGAAAATAGGCTCAGATTGAAAACTACTTTGCTTTGTGAATTATTACCTGTGAATATCTACTACCCTTTCCAGTAACTGTTCTCTTAAGGCATGAGGGCCAGGTATTCTTAAACGAAGACTGAGCTGGGCTGTTGTATTAGAATTTTTCTTTCTTCACAAGCCCTTTAAAGTGCTGTGGTTACAGACTTCTGTCATAGATCACAGAGGATCTCTGCACCACTTCAGTTAAAAGTGGTCCATTTTGAGTAGTATCCTATTCTGTTCTGTGTTGAAGCAGGTACAAGACTTGCTGGAGCGAGGGTCAAGTTTATTCCAGTCCAGTTGCCTCTTCTTGCTGAGTGCCTACAGCCTTGAGCAGTGCCACTGTTTCACGTAGCATCAGCACACACTTAACAGAAAATGTTTGCTGTGTTGGCCCAGCAGTACAGTGAAATATTCAAGAGCCTTTCCCCTCTCTCCCTATTCTCCCTCCTGCCCCTGCTAAATACTTAAAATGGCAACAGTGAGTTACAACAGTGTGATAATAGCAGAGAGAAATTAACATTTTGCTATTCCCATAGCATTGGGATCAAAGAGGAAGAAAAGCAAGTTATGCCTTGAAGAAGTAGGAAAAAGTAGAACTGTTGCCAGGAACAGCCCAGAAAAGGAGAAGGGATAATTCTTATGATCTGCTGCTATTTTTCCTGTGCTGAAGTACTGACCTTCAGTCCTGGACTAGAGTAAGAATATTTATACTGTATTATTACAGTGTTTTGCACTTTCAGAGATGTTCTAGCTAGTAACATTGTTGGACACTATAAAAGGGATTGTATATCAGCTTTGTTTATGTAATTGAGATTTAAAAGGGATGCTTAAAATTTAAGAAAAAATATATATTTGAAATGCAATTTTAGAACACTTCCTGTAAATGTATTAAAAAAAAAAAGCTTTCACATGAATGTGCACTTCACTGGTCAATCAGTCCTAGTATATACTTGAAATCAATGCAGTATCCACATTGGTTCCTTTTTCTTTTTCTTCCCTCAGTTTGATACATTCCTTAAATACTGTGTTTTGCTATTCTGAGCTGAAATGCTAAATATAAAGCTGTACCATAAAGCAGGATATTCTGTGTTTGACTGGATGTGCTTGCATTAATAAAAAAGAGTTGCTTCAACAAGACCCAACTTTTTCTGTGGCTGTTTTTCCACTTGTAAACCGACACAACAAACCAGTGTGTGAACGTGGTGAACCAACTGTGGAAGATAACATCATTGCAAAGAACTTTTTTTTTTTTTTTAACTGCAATTTAAATCCTGACTTATTAAGCCCCGATCCGCGAGGGGAATCCAGCTTCCTAATGCTTTGCCACAGTCCTACCACACTACCTCCTATCTCAAGGATATAAGCCTTAAAAAAATTGCTTGACCTCACAATTGAAGGAGCTCTGGAGATCCCCTAAGCATTTTCCATCTGTTTAAAAAACACTGTGGAAATTTTTTTGGTAACCAGACATCCACAGCTGACAGACTGACAGAGTAGAACAGCACTACTTTCAGTCATCGTGGCTCATTAGAAAAGATAATGTTTACCAATGCTCAGAGGATCAAGCAGACAGGATTCCCGATGACCAGTTCACACTCTTAATTCACCTATTACAGCCTTGAAAACTCATTTCCAGCTACTTCCCATCCAGTCATAGAACTGCTCAGGTTGGAAAAGATTTTAAAGATCATCAAGTCCAACCCCAACTTAACCATACTACTCTAACAACCCTCAGCTAAATCACATCCCTGAGCACCACATCAAACGGTTTTTAAACACACACAGGGATGGTGACTCAACCACCTGCCTGGGGAGCCTATTGCAGTGCTTAACAACCCTTTCCGTAAAACTTTTTGGGATATCATTGGGATAAGTTAGCTATTTACACAGGCATAGGAGGAAACAATAAAAGGCTTTCCAGGCGCTTTACTTCCATTAGAGAAACAACACAACTACAATAAGCAGCAACTGATTGCCAGCAAGATGTTTCTAGCAATAGTAGCAGCAACCTCATTTATCAAGTTAATAGTTCAAAGCCAAGCTAGAAAAAACAGCTTTCTTTCAGCAAATAATTCTCAGGCAGCGAAATTCAGCTGATAACAGATATTCAAACATATTCAAACATACTTGGGGGATATAAAACATAATTTTTCTGAGAATAGTAAGAAACAAATCTTTTTCAGTCTGCAGTGTAATGAAGTTCACCAAGGCCACTCCAGCCTCCCATCTAATTGGAAAAGCCTGAAAACAATGTATGGAAAATGTTTTGTCTTACAGCTCTCTGCAGCCATCATATAAGCCTGTGTGGACAATGAGAGAATTAAAAAGTCAGAAACACTTATCCTAAACTAGTACAACTGTAGAGGAAATCCCCAGACCAGTGAGCATGCTAGTATTAACAACTGCTACTTCCAAGTTCTCCCTTCAATGCCTGTCCCTTGAAAGGCAGAGATAACTGGGCACGCTTTGAAGTCTCAGCACATCCCCAACAGATGCTCAGTGATCCTGCAGAACATTTCTATTCCACTGCTTCTCCAACAGCATCATCTCTTGGCACTACATGCACAGGTATACCCCAAGGTGAGTATGAAATAAAGGTACACTCTGGATCAGTTTAGCAGTGCATTTGAAGCACAGTTATCTCCAACACCTTGCTTGGAACGCAAAAGGATTTAAGTAGCCCTGAGATTTCTCATGCCACCACTTTTAAGGCTCCTTGACACCACTTTCAGCTTCTGTGCAGAAAACAGACACGTTTAGCAGCTGCAAAACACCTTTAAGGTTTTGGCATGTTTCCATAAGGAAATACGATCGAGGTACATGTCATGCAGGAAGTGCTTACACAGCCTGAGATGTGTCCTGCCTTCTCCTCAGATGTGATAAGAAAGAAATTCAAACCAGCAGAAAATGCGACATGAAATTCAAAATAACAAGCCAGTAACTGTACTGCTTCCAACCCAATAGAATACACTACTTGTGGCATTAGGCTTTTAACACATAACAAAGGGCACTTTGGCTGTAGAAAGCACTATTTGTTGATTCCAGTATACGATTACTTGAAACTATCAGTACTAACTACAAAAAAAAAAACAAAAAAAACAAACCACAAATCCAAGCCAATAAAGCAGGATGCAAAGGAGGTCTCTTTGCAAGTAACCTGATGTTTTTAATTTTGCCTAACAAATTAAGATACTTGCTTTAATTAATCTGAAAATCAATACTGACAAACATCAAAGTAGTTGATAACATCTGGCATGTGAGCATCCTGAGGCCTCTCCTGAATCCAGGGTGTGTTAAATAGGAAAGAGTTGCTTTCCATCAACATCCAACACTGAAAGTTCCCTTTTAATATTTAAACAATATCCTTGTTTATATTCAATTTCAAGGTGGTATTATTGCTAATATCCCCCAAATTAAGAATTCAAGGGTATACCAGCACTGTAAACCAATCCAAATGAGAAAAGGAAATTTCTCTCACATAGAAACATCAACCAAACCAATAAAAGAAACAACCCACTGAGCCATCAGCTTCAGACTTACATTAGGGATGATAAGTGGACTGCAGTTGAAACCCAGATTACTGGAAATTGAGCTCTGCCAACTTGTCTACTGCAAATGCATTCATTCCTTTAACTCTTCTGCTTGCATGCAGTTGTGAGTCACATATTTGATAGAAGCCTTTTTTCATTTACAGCACTCAAAATACTGAAAATACTGAACTATTCATGTCTGAAGTCTTAAGTACTCAGTGCTAAATAATCAGTCCCAGTTTGAGAAGTCTCTCCTAAAATGCTTTTTAAGCATAAAATTCAAACAAATCAACAATACAAATCAATAATAATAATCAATAACTCACAAACTTTTCCCTGCATTTCTCAATTCCCCTCTCAGAAATTCCACAGCATCCAAAGAGAACTTCATAAGAACTCAGCAGCCAAGAAGCCTACTCCAAAGAGATTTAGAAACCAGAAGAACAACCAAACCAAACCAATTACACAGCAACTCCAAGTGATTGTAGACCACAATAGCACACAGCTGTTCCTGATAACCGCCTGGCAAGGACAGGCGCTGCCCACATGCACTGAGGAGCCTAAGCTCCATCTGTGCCTGACCTCCTCTTCAGAATTTACCTGAGCACAAAGTAACCCCAGTGATTTTATTTTTTTCCTTCAAGTTATCCCTTCAATTGGGAGAAAACGAAGCCTACAAATGAAGGTGGGGACAAACCAGCCAGGTCACCGAGAACACCAAGTTAAGCATTTTCTTCCCAGCGAAGACAAACACACTTTACTTACCACAGAGCACAGCTACACTCCCCAAACAGGACTGTGTGTTAAGGCAATCCTGTGCCATCAGACTCAAACATGGAATAACTCTATTTAACAGTCTTAATTTCAGAAGTACGGTTTGCTTTACAGTAACAGCCTACAGATCTCAGCTACAAACCCAGCACAAACCCTCCACAGAAGCACCCCAGTCTCCCTATTCTAACCAGGACCATTCCCATCCTTAACTTCAAACTCAAAGCAATCCATCCCAGTAGAACAAGCAAAGGTTTACCTTACTTTAACACAAGACATAGACCACATTGTCCAGAAGAAACCTCCTCTACCAGCTTCAGACTCCTACTGAGATCAGGCAGTTATTGCATGCAGCCCTAATTAAGCACACAGCTGCCATCGTTAAAGCAATCACCACAGCTGTGGCAAGGACCACCCCTCACGGCAGGGTTTTCAAGCAGCTATTTTCTACCAATCTAACCATGGAAAAGGACACTACATTCATAAATGCAATACACCAGCATGCAGCAAGGCCTGAACTGAGAAGAAAAGCCTGACTTCATTTTGTACATCATCTAACATGTGTATCACGCTAATCTCAGTTGGACATCCCTAATCACGAACACTTCCCCCTCCTTCCACAGATGTTAGTTTCTTGGAAATATGACAATTAATGCATATAACATGCAACGGCTGGAAAAGCCAACAAACATTACTTCTCATTTCTATTAAGCATGTTCGTATTTAAACAAATGTTACTATATTTACAGCTCTGATGCTAAAACACAATGACTCCTCCAGGAAAACACAGCCGGCTTTCCACACGTGCAGCTTAGAAATGGGAACCAGTGTGTCACATAAACAGCACCTGCAACGGCACAGGGCTGGCACCAAACCACACACCACGGCTTCCCTGTGCTTGTGACAAATGGAATCAGCCTCGCTTGTTCTGCTTTGCTCCTCAGACTCCCTGCAGCACTGCCTGAGGCACTCGGCCCTGGCTGCTGAAGGATTTCTGCTTTTGTGCAGGATTGGGCTAATGGTCGTGGGACCTCATTATCCACACTGAGGCTTATGATAAGATTATCTGAGGTGCTGAGGTTGCTCTGTAGAAGGAAGATCACCTGAGGTTTACCTTCACTGTTAAAGCAAAGGTTGCCTGAAACAAGGGTCCCCCAGAGCAGGCTGAGGAAACAGCAGTGCAGCAAGCAGCTTCTTATCAATAGAGATGAGAATTAGCAGTGTTAAACCACCCCACTCACATCACACCTCACCCACATCATATGCAGCAGACTCAGATCACAGCCCTGAGCCAATGCCTGGCCTGGCTAATAGCAGAGGGTGTTTGTGGCCAGAATGGGCAGCTGAGCCTAACCTGGTAGTACTGCAACACTCCCTGCTACCAGCACAGCCTGCTCACAGCTACATCCTAAGGGAGAGGACGTGGAGGTGAGCAGAGCTGGGGCACGGCTGGACAAAGGGATGAAAATGCTCCTGTAGCACTACAGCTGCTGCACTTCACATGCTCAAAATGGAACTGCTAAACCCTGTATAACATTATCTCCTAAGTCTTGCAGTAGAGTCAGGAGGCTGAGGCTTAACCCTTAGCTAACATTTTCCAGCCTTTTAACCAAATGCAGGTGTAGAGCAACATGCAGAGAGACTTTGTGCTTGAAACATGGTTAATTTCCTCCCTTTTGTGGATGAGGTTAGGAAACACCTTTGAAAAGTCACAATTTCATTGGGAAAGAACAAATCTTTCTCAGCTGCAAGCTGAATGTAAACAATGCTCTTGTATCACAGACTGGTGTGTGCAGAAAGCAGCCAGTTCACCATGCTCAGGTCAGTGAACAGAGTCTGGAATTCACTTGGTAATGAAGGGATGTTCTACCACTTCTTTCATTACAGAACAGAACCAGTGCTGCACAGACACCAGTTATAGGCAATTGTCTTCAACTTCTGCTCTTTGTTGTGAACCACACATTGCTGAAAGAGTTTACTGTATTTCAGTGTGAAACATGACGACAAATACAGGAATAATTAGAAAAAACAGTGGACTAAAGCCCTATTTCAAAGCCAGTAAATAGCAGAAAGTAGTTTTGTACACCCTTGGAGTTCCTGTCCTGCTCACAGCATCCTAGCATTTGGCTTTTCCTAGCACTCATCACTACTCCTCCTCACAGTAGCTTAGTGGCTCCTGTGTTTCTGAAGAGCCAAGATAGAAGCTGGTGAAAAGCCATCATCTTTGTGGCAGAGAAGCAGAAAAAACTACAGGAGCTGCATAACAAGGGAAATAAATGGGATGGGTCAACAAGAAAGACGATAACTAGGGATAGATGAAAAACAAACAAAAACCTTGTGAAGGAAGAAAAAAACAGGGTAACATAATGCAGCACTGAGTGATCAAGTAGTAAGTCATCCAAAGTTTCAGGATATATTTATAACACACAATTATTTATGTTACTAAGGAGTTGCTCTCCAGATTTGCACACATACCTGCCAGATATTTGGCAATGACTTAGCTCTGTGTTAACTGCACACGTGTATAACTCACATATCACTATCATCCACAGCCAGACAGAAGATGCTTGACCTATTAGTCAAGTGACTACGCTTCACTGCGAAATCTGAGCCCTGAAATGGCCTCTGCCTATACCCTTTCCCAAGACTAAGGTAGAGAAGGAAGAAAAAGTTAAGCACTTCCCAAGAACGTGTAGCCAGCAGCCTTCTGGGGAAAAAGTCCAAAGGAATGGTGAAAAGCAGGAGAGCAGACCCAGGGAAGCAGCAGGCACTTTAGGACTTTCGGATGCTACACACCTGAGTAACTTCTGTTTACTGTGTTGCTGCAGAATCAGACTCCCTGCAACTTGTAAGTCTTAACCTTTTCTCTTTCTGTTTTGGTATACTAGGGATACAAAAAAAAAAGCATCTCATCCTCTTCTGGAGAATCCAGAAATGATTTTGTTAAAATAAACAAAACCATCTGTGCAATACTCAATCAATTGATTCTCTTCAGTGAAGCCCTTGCTCACAGAAAACTACTGCAGTGTATTTTGGAAAGAATATCCATTAAATCACTGAGGTACAATCTTAATTTGGATTGTTTTATTTATTGTAAGTCAAGGCCCTATTCAAGCCCTAGAGCAAAATTCAAAAACTCTTGAGAATAAAATAAAGACCAACTGTAGGATCTCATGAAAAGCTGGTAGTTAATTCATCATTCTGAATTTAATTCCACTAATAAAGAAAAAAAATAGTAAGTGATAAATCATTAGGGAACGTGAGGTGCAGATGATTAGTAACGACTCCCTCCCTGGAAGAGCAAATTTTAAATCTTATGAGCTTTTAATTTAAGTAACTGATTTAATTTCTGCTATCGTAGTTATTAATAAGCTACCCTAAGAACTGTAAAACACCACTGAAATAAAACATTTTCCTGCTGTGCATGTTCTACACTGTGAGCAGGAAGATCATCACCTTACAGAAGAGCAGGCATTAGCAGACCATGAGATGTGTGTACCAAATCCAGTACCACTCAGTAGCAAAAAGAACCTGAGAAGACTCCATGCTGAAAATTACTCCTGCTGCTACCCTTGTACTGTAAGTACCTCGCACTGACTTGCCCCAGCATACATCCCATCCTAGCATCTCTGGCTTCTGTAACTAAGCACGAGAGTGCTCTTTGTGAGCTAATACACCGTAGCACATCTTCACACCAACAGTTACTGAACAGAGCAGAAGTAATGACATTGAAGAGACAGGAAAAAGTGCAGGCTGAAAGGTCTCCAGGAAGTTCACAAATCCTCAGTCATTTGGACACTACTTATGTCTACATCCAGCTTTGCCGTAAGCCATTACTAACAGTTCTTCCTTTCCCATTTCAGCCATTTAGATTAAGTACAATCACTCAGATCTGGCTATCAGTATCAACACTCTGCAGTCGGCAAAACAGGAAAACTCAGCTGGATGCTGATTATAGAATCGTTGCTGATCAGCAGCAATGCTTAACACCTCCATACAACCTCAGTATTCATGCCGGTGCATGCCACGTGAGAGGCATTTTTTATGCTTACTTTTGTGACAGGAGAGCTAGGACAGCAGTAGCAGCCCAAGTTTTAAGGGCCAGAGTCTCAACAGAAGTTCCCATATACATCTTCCTAAAACTCACATGTCAATACTTGATCCTTTCCTTACTGCCATCTTATTTTGTTAGGACCCACCACCAGATTATCTTGAAGTACAACAGCTTCTACTTTAAATTTAAGTTTCATATCTTGTCTGATACATGCTCATTTGAGATGCAAAAATGAGCTCATTGAACTTCTCAATAAACATACTATTACTTGAATTTGGCGCATCATCTACCAAGGAAGATATTATTGCAAAACAACCTTATTTCAAATAAACAGCTTAAAACCATTTCTAAAATGCAGATATTCCGTTTATTATACAGAGAATATCAACTGCAAGAAGCATTGCAATGTGTTCTCTTCACTCTAAGTACAATACAGTACACTGTTCTCCACAATAAGTTACATAAAGGCAAATGTTATGTACATAAAAAAAGGATCAGTGCCCAGAACTGTTTGCACAGCATCTGCTATTCAGAAACATAATCCATTTAGATCTTTAATTGCTTTCAGAATTCTTAGAGCAAACTGAATTCAATCAAATTCATTAACAGAACTTAAACACCTGGTTTGAGAAGGGTTTTCACCTAATTTCTAAACTGAGACCAAGCAAATGGCTTAACCACTGAATTAGCATTCTCAGCACTAATTTTGAAAAGAAACATATTGAAAAATGAGGCATGCCATATGGTAGCATATAAGACAACATGGAAAAAAGTGACCTCCCTGTGTTTAAACTGATTATACATCCCAGAATACCTGAAGGGGAAGCAGTAAAGTAGTAGCGCCATTGTACAAGACACAGATGAGGCATAATTCTGTTCATGCATGCTTGACCCCTTCCATTTCCTCCAAAAAAATCCAAACAAACAAACTAAAGAGAAAACAACTCCCTCCCTCACCTTCAACTGAAAAAGAATAAGGCTATGTGGGATAATCAGCAGAACAGGAAGTATCCTGTGAAACAGCACTTGCTTTTCCAGTCTGAGTAATAGCTTAAGAGTATATGATTGCCTTCTGAAAACATGTCAGGAAAATGCCAGAGCGAAGAGAAAGAAAGGGACAACATTGACGTAACAGCAAATAGGTCTCTAATAAATACACATGGCAATGAAATGATGGTTCCTCAGCTTGAAGGCTGAAATGAGGAAGCAAGGCCGCTGAATAAGGAATGGAGCAAAAAAAAAATCTTTAAAATACACATTTCATAGCATAGCTTGGTTAACAGAAGGGATTTTATGATGCATTAACTACTGTGGGAAACGACTAGAGCCAGAAACGCATGACTGGAGCCTTCCCAACTTCTTTGATCCATCATCAAGATAAGGTGGTGGTGTCTTCAGCAATGTGAAATTCCATGAAACACCAGAATTCCACTTTAAAAGGCTTGCGTTTCCATGCCCTTTCACGAGGAGTATTTTGTGTTCAACAACGTGAACACTGGTTAATACAGCAAATGCAGTATGCTGGTATTGCTGTCAAATCAACAACTGGAACAGTTAGCAGACCAATTAGCATACGCTGTGTATCTTTTTTACTGAGATTCCTTTTCACACCTCTCGTTTCTACAATGGAGTGTAAGTATAATATCCTTCCAAAGACACAGCGCAGCGAGCCATACAGACTGAAAATACTCAGATAACACAAAAGATTTAATTTAATTCTTAAAATAACACAAACGTTAGAACCAAAATGTACCATGTGGTGAAGTGTTGAGTAGTATGTTCCACACATTTCTCCAGTCGATACTGAAGATGCTTTCTTTGAACTACATACACTTTCCCATTTCTTATTTGAGGTGCTTGAACTTGCAAGATATGCGGGAAATAGTATCAGTCAAACAATTGCTCAGAAAACAAATACAAGAACCAGAAAAACCCTAAACTCTTCTTCACTGAAAAAGAGAGGCACTGCATTTTTAAGCTGAATTAAGGCTGTAAAACGATGCTGGTTCATTCGAAGTCATCGGTTTCACCCTGTCTCAGGGCTCCAATTAACCCACTGCTTCGCTGTTAGTCCTGTAAGCCTGCTTACGGAGGTGAGTCTCAATCTCCTCCCTGAAGACCAGCATCCCAAGGTGCGAGTGAGAGGCTTCGTTCATGGCTTTGGACTGGATACACATGCGATACTGCTCTGGAGTGAGTTCATCTGCACAATGTTTCTCATGCCAGAGGTGAAAGAGACCAGGGACCGGTGTCCTGATCACAATAAGGTCACCATGCAAGTACTTTCTGTAAAGGTGAACATCCTCACCGCCCCAACCTTTCACTTCCAAGTCAAAACCCCCTAAAAAAACAGTATCAGAAAACGTTATACACACAAACTGTTCCCAAGGTAAAAAGAGCAACACTCCCCACATAACATATTATGCAATCTTATGTGACATGCCAGACATTCTGGAGCAATTAACTACAACCACTCCATGCCAAATTGAGAGCTGAAAGCTTCAAACATACAACATCCTTTGTGGTGGTATTGCCCAGGACATAGATCATGCACTGCTGGCTTCAGAGAGCCCCTTCCAAGAGAGCACCCAAATCACATTAACCATGACACCCATGTGACAGCTGCAGAAAATCGCAGGCAAACCATGCTGGACATGCTTTTTTTGTTATTTTTAGCAATCATAACGGATTTCAGCAGCTGGAAATTGAGGCAGTCATGCATCATAGCAAAAGCCCTCTCTAAAAAAGCCAGCAATTACTCCACAGGTCACAACACAGAATATTTGTTTTAAAAAAGCAATCTACTCCACCTTTTCAACATTTCTCTTGCCTTTCCAGGACCACAGTGAAAACCAGCTCACACTTGCATACAAATCATCTAAACTCATCAAGTCTTCATTAAATTTATACACAGTGTGCCTGTTCTCAGAGATTAGCCTGCATGCAAATCATCATACAGCCAATAGGTCTTTATACCTAATATCATTATACCTCCTAGCAGATTATCAAGAGCCTTCCAAATTTAATCATGTCAGGCTGTTCTCAGTTTTAATAGAGTGCCACAAGAGGGTGCCAAAGCACATCTGTAAAGTCTTGAATATTTAACTAATCAAGCTTATTTAAAAGAAAGAATTTCAATATTTTTCTGCTATAGGTTAACTTGAGATGTGTTTCTTAAACTGTGATTTTGATTCAGACAGACATGCAGTACAAAAAAGTGTGAGTTGAGTGAAACGCTATTGATAATAACAAATATCATAGCTCCCAGCACACAAGTCAGATGGAACAGAAAACCTAGAAACATCTGATTTCTGTCTAGTTTGAGAGTCAGTAGATTGGAATGCTGGATTTGGGAAAGATTGCATTAATTTCCTGCAGTTAGATAAGAACAGAGAATCAGCTTTTGAACACCTCCCCCCATTTTTTCTTACCAACAGTTAGGAAGTCTGTCCGGTATTGACAAGTCATCCCAAAGCCAAAGTCTCGCCAGAAACCAGAATCCTTCTTGTGTACCTACAATTTTAACACAACAGCCTTCTGAAATGCAACATACACCAAAGGATGTACGCTATACCTGGTTTAGCAGAACCCTAAATTCTTCTGATTGTTTGTTCGCTGCAGGATACAGCATGTCATGCTTCCAGTACTTCTGTCTTATCACATACTGAGCACCTGACTTTTCTCATTACTTAACCTCTTCCCATGCAATTCCAAGCACTTATTCCCTTGCAGTTGTCACTTGTACTTCTCAGTGTTAGCACACCTGTTTTCTATGCATCTAGTCAGACCAAGCAGTAAATTTTTGATAGCCCATAACCAAACCGTCTGTTCCTGGGACTGCAATTCCTGTTCAGTTTCTAATGCTAGATTTATCCCTTCAGATAAGACAACTAAGATTACTGAATTCAGTTACCATAAAGTTTTGGATTGGAATAAGCAAATAAAACAGCTTTCAAGCAAGAAATGCACTTTCAGCTGCGACTTCCTGAGGCCAAAAACTTTCCTTCTACTTTCTGAAGGCTTCCAGAAAACACTTACCTTCCCAGAACACTGAGGAGGACTAATTACATTCAGTAAAGATGTGTTGCTCTTCACTTTCCCTCTTTGAATTTTTTTTTTTTAAACCTCTGAAGTCCCAGCTGCTAAACCCCATTTCCTCTTGTGTATCCTCTTTAAATAGATTAAGCACAGACATTTTCTACAGCCATTCCACTGTTAGGCAACAAAGATTCAGACAACACTTGTACACATTATTCTTAAATCTATTCTACCGAGTATTTGTGAGCTTTGTGCATTATTTACACTAAAAGTTCTCTAGAAATAAGGTTTCGCATACCAAAAGCAAGATGAAATTAGTGGTATAACATCCAATGATTCCAGCAGAATTGGATAACAACAGAAAAGAAACAACTTGTAGTGAATATAGCTTCACACAGCATGAGAAGAAGCCACTGACACCTTTCCTACCTTGAATTACACGGCACACTTCCTGACACTGCAGTTAAGAAGCAAGAGAAGCTTATAAAGCAGTATTTATCATTTCCTCCTTTCAGTTAAGCTATCTGCTGGAGCACAGGAGGAAAGTTACTGCCATGTTATGCTCCCACCCCCTGCAGTATTGACTTTCAAACCCAGTAATAAGAAGCCGGTCAAGAGCTACCAACTTCACTTGATTAATTATACATTTAAGATTTAAATAGAACTCCAAGCTCAATTAAGAATGAGTTTTGTACTGTTTGATAAGCTTATCTTCCAAAATGCTTTGCCCATAATGGAGAACAATGCTGATACATATACTCTGCTCAAAGTTACAAGATATTCCAAACAGACCATTAGGCTCCATTTAATTCTGTTTTAATACAAAGCACAATTGATCCCATTCAGAATAAATCATGCTACTTACCAACTGTTGTTCCACAGGGGGTGGTATATCTTGGTTAGCATAGACAATAGCAGGATTATAGAGGCTGAATACCACAGGATAAAAAACCTTTTTTCCTAAAAGTCAAAAGGTAACTGTTACTCACTGTGAGCACCCTTTCTGAAGGCAGGAAGAAACAGGAAAATTAGTTATTATCCACCACATGAAAACAAATATAACTAAGGTCAAACTGCTAGGATTTTCCATTCAGGAAGTCTGGCATCTTGTGAGCAAGAGGCAGAGGGGTTGGCTAAGGAAAACATGTACACATCTATACTTAGATGCACATCTTTATGTACAACTATATATAGTCTCCACATGATGACAGTGCATGTATACATCAACACATCGGAAGACAGTAAAAAAAATCCCTGCAACAATGGTTAATGGTAAATCTACAAAAGCACTGAAGCCCAAATCACATTGTAACATCTGCGAAGACGCAAGGTCATAAAATGCAGGGTATGCAAATAAAGGCACATATTTCCAGGATGCTCTGTGTAAGAACATAAACATTTTGAATATCTTGATTACACTATGACAGCAGTTCTGTGCTTTTTCCAGAAGCCTGATAAAGTTCTTCACAAATCTCTTGCTAAGCCAGTCATCTAAAGGTTAACAGTGACAGCCCACGGGAATTTTCAGAACCCTGGTTTGAGTATTAGCTCTGAATGTGGACAAAATGTTTTCAGATCTCACTTGAAGCAGAGATGACAAACCGTCAGCACAAATTGGTAAACAGTCCTTCAAAATCCCTTCCATGAGAAAGCTCACGAGGCATTCCCAAGTTTTTCCAATTACAAATACAACTCAGTTAATGAAGTACAGAAACAGGAGGGAAAGAACAATTAGAACTTAAGCATCTGCCTTAGAGCAGTCTGTTGTCTGTGAATTATGTGAAAAAGATATCAGTTCACTCCAAACTGACATTTGGAGAAAGTTTTCTGGCCACAAGAAATCTGGAACAAGGTTAAGTATTAAGAAACAAAACCAATATTTGACATGAGAAGGCCTTAACTAACATGCTTCTTAACTCAAGAAAGCTTTATCTGTCTTTGTAAAAGCTTGTAGAATAAGTCTCTAAGTCGGGTAAAGCGGTCAGAAGAATTCAGAACTTAGGAGGCAAATGCAGAGCCCTAGCTCAGTTCCTGCAAGGAGCATGTTATTTGGCTCTACTGTAAAGCATTCACGATGTGTCAGCAATACAACTGAAAGCATGAGAAAAGCTTGTTTGAAACTTTAGTTAAAAAAAAAAAAAAAAAAAAAATCACTTTCCACAATAAGCCTTGCACTGCATTTTGTCACAAGTTTACATGCAGTTTGATTGCTAAAACAATTGTCCAGCTTTCTTTTAGATTGCCAAATCTTGAAAGAATGTGAAAACTGCTCACATTGTACAAAAAAGTACAATGCGTTCTGAAGACAAGCTACCCTAAGGCAAAAGCTATTTCTCAGTCTAAATACGCACCGAATCATAAGGGTTGGGAGGAACCTCTGAAGACTACTGAGGGCAACCCGCCCCGCTAAAGCGGGTTCCCTGCATGAGGTCACACAGGAAGGAAGGTGTCCAGATGGCACTTGAGTATCTCCAGAGAAGGAGATGCTACAACCTCTGTGGGCAGCCTGTTCCAGTTCTCCATTACCCTCAATGTAAAGAAGTTCTCCCTCAAATATCGTTTTCTCTTTTGTGCATAGAATATTTTTCATTTTCCTAGGTGCATAGTATTATTAAGGTCCAACATTCAAGCTTGTCTTCTGCGCATGCAATTCAGATCAGTCAAAGCTAACCAAGACAAAGGAACTTACCAGGCTCAGCATTTAAGCGACAACTGTTGAGGAACTCAGCTGTGAAGTAAACATCAACATCACAGAAGAACATCAGGACCTCGCCCTTTTCCCAGGCTCTGGCACCCATGTCCAGTCCCCGGCCACGGTTAAATTCCTCATTCAAAGAGACGAGCGTGTAATTGTGGAAGTTAGTTTCTCTAGAAGGAAAATAAAGCCAAACCCAAAATTAATCCTTATGTGGGTCAGAAGGGCCTATTTATACTTTTTGAGCATTTCACAGTAACGCCGCTCCAGAAGCTGTTTTAAAAACCTAATTATATCATCAGGATGAGAAAAAAAATATCAGTTCCATGTAGCTGTGTGTTTCAAGTAGCAGACTGCACACTGTGCAACAAGTCTTATTCCACAACTTCACAACAATCATTCAAACAGATTTAAAAGGCCTTCTGGTAACTGATATTACTTCAAATTCATAAGGCAACAGCTCTCTCTGTTCCTCTAACATCCTCACCAAGTCTGAGAGAAGGACAAAGCCTCCCACCAAACTCATGTGACAAAAAGTTATCTATATACCAATGCCACCATGACCCAGTCAATTGGCTTTTCATTGCTTTTTCAAGACCAGTAGTGTGCATGCTTAAGCTCTTCGTATGAGAGCAAAGGAATAGCAGTGAGGGGTTGGAAATACATCTGAGGAACAAATGCTTTCAGGCAAAGCATGTGTCTGATTCAGAGGAAAATTCCTGAAGAGAAGAGAGTGAAAACACTCAAACAGTAACACTATGGAAAAGATATCAGGTAATGACCTGCTTTGTGAGTTTGCCACTCAGAGCCTGATTGGTTGTTGTCAGAGGAACAGCAAGTCTCATAGGGAACACAGCAGGTGATAGAAAGTGCCCCAGAAACAGAAGCTGCCAGCACTCCACAGGCTGTGTGTCATGCAGGCTTTATGGGAGTAAGACAGAAGCATTCCTTGCTTCCTAAAAAATTTCCATGCATGCCAGATCGACTGACCATGACATTTTAAGCCAGTAACAATGCTGTCTATGCCCATTCTAAGTTCACAAACCTTATGGGCTCGTAACATTTGTCATGGGCTCAGAACAAAGAAGAGCAGCTCAGGCAAGAGCAGGGGCTCCTTAGTTAGACATTACAGACACTCCTAACCAACCCAAAGGTGAGGCAGGTCTGTTATTTCACTGATTTTACTTACGCTTGGAACCAAAAAAATCAACGTATAGCAATTTTATAATACAGCTATTTCCTCTGATAGTCATGACAAAATACTTCATTTAGAGTTGTTTTACAGCAAAGGAAAAGCGACTCACTACATATTACCTGGAGGACCGAGAGCAAAGCTCAACTCCTAAGAGTCTGCAGCTGACCAGCCTCCCTTGACTACTGACACCAATCATTCTTCTTTCTTGTCACTAAATAAAAACCCATTTTCCAATGAAACAACTACCCAGACAGAGTTCACTTCAAAAAAAGCTTCAATACTTATGAGTCTGTTGTTATGACTGAATATTCACAGCAAGACTCAGCCCTGTAGTTTTTCAGACTGTCAGAGTGAAACTTCAAAGCCATTGCTGCTAGTCTTGATTTGTTAAACTTGATTTTTAGTGGTCTTCAGGAGAATTTTGCAACTTAAGCTGTAAAATGTCAACCAAAATGAAGTTATTTTCCTACTAGCCTGTAACTGACAGCAAGCTTCTTCTTTGTATTGTTTCCATCTTAAACTAAAAGATTTGACATGTTTGTATTGACACACTTACCTAGATACAGACTCTAGAATGGTTTTTACTTCTGATAGACCATCTTGTCCAAAATACACCACTGTGAGGTGGACACGCTTATCCTGATGAATGCACACATCCCTAGAAGCAGGAAGATAAGCTGATGTTAATTACGGCTTGCCCTGTTACATATGTCTCAGATGCTTTAACACTATTGTGTTTAGATATATTACCAGATGTATGTATTCTGGTCAGACTGAAGAAAGAATTTTTCCCATGTCTTCCCCCATTTTTATGTTTGACAGAAAGATCCAATACACAGGAGCTCAAAAGTTGACGTAAACACAAAGATGTTCAATAACACATGTGCCCAGGCTCACAACAGCCCTGTCATACACTCCAAGAGTGTATGCTTGTCAATTTCTCAATTCCTTTTGGAAAGAACATTTTCTCCATACAACAGGATCAATTAACGAACATCCCAAGGCAGCTGCACGCAATGTTGGAATCATTAGTTTTGTCACAAATCTATCAGAATAGAAATTCATTCTGAAAATGAAATACTTGAAGTCAGCAACATAGCTCACTACATAATCTCATGCACCCACCTGAAGTTTTGCATAAACTGTGCAAATGCTTCAGTTCTTCCAGCAAGAGGGACAATAATGTTAATGACTGATCTAGAAATATCGACAGTCTCACTCTTCACTTTCATGAGGGGTCCAAACGGTCGGAACAACGTGACATGTCTGTATTCCATGCCATCCATCTTCTTATAGAACAGCTCATATTGTGTCCCTTTATCTCTTTCTGTACGATAGTAACCTGAAGAATAAGTCACACAAGTAATTTTTAAAGTCAAAGATCCCAGCAATGGTATTTGCTATAACACTTTTCTCCTGAGAACTAAAAAAAAAGTGTAAAGTAAAGCTGTTAAGTGTTTTGCTTTTTTTTTTTTTTCCAAACAACAACAAACAAACCACCACAAGTCAAGCTCAATCTCCTACCTTCTTTTAACAGATCTCAAAAACAATCACAAATTATCTCCAGCTCCCTCTGCTTCTTACAGACCAAACTAAGTTGGATGGTCCCAAAAACTTCTCAAACATAATTAGAGTTGGGTCTTCCCAACCAAAAAGGAATTCAGCTATTTGCTATCAAAAAAGAAGGCTGAAATCCAATGTTGCCTGTTCTCTAACTGTCTTCCCCTGTCTTCCCTTGAGCTAGCCCCATAGCAATAGCTGACATCACCTGGCCAGCAATAACACAACAAAACTATGAGTAGCGCAAACGACAGTAAGTTGCTTGCAAAAGCCTGTTAAATCTAAAATGTCCTATCAAAAAAATCATGTAATAAATGCTGGAATGCTATAAAATTTTCACTGCTGACCATTAGTTACTGTTTTCTATCCCATTAATTAGAACAGCACTGCTTTACCATATCCATGGTTTTCTAGGGGCATGGACAGAAGTTTCCTATAAAGCTAACAGCACTATTTGATAAAACAATACAAGTCCTCTGTAACTAGGATTACTTAGTTTGAGATTTTTAGTTACTTATTTTACTTTAAGACCCCTCATGCACATTGGAGAATTTACCCCACTCAGAACTCAGTATTTCAGTTAGCTGACTGCATTCATTTAAGGAACATCATCTTGGCCACACCAAACAGCCTCTCCATTCTAAGCCTTGGAAAAAGATCAGAAGACTTGGCTGTGTTCTGCATAGCTAATCCTGTACTGATACTAGCTCAGAGCAAGCTCAGATAAAGAAGAAATTACAGTTTCTCCTACTTACTTGCCCAAAGCACTTTCCCTAAGCCTCCTCCCATGACACCCTACTTTTCCTCTCCCATTTTCCTTCTTTTTGTGCCTGTTTTATAGCTGCCCAACACATCTTCAAGACAAACAAACCTGCATTACTTCCTTTGTGAACACAGAGCTATATGCAAGAGGCATATTTTAATGCTTAGTTTGAAACAGTTGTGCTTGTCCTAAGTGGAAGTAACAACCAGTTACCAGTAGAGAAAAACATCCCTCTGCTGACTAAGTAAGCACTGGACCTTGCAAAGAGCTTCTTGGCTACAGGAGCAGCTGATGCACCAGTGTTTTCACATATTCTCTCATGATATGCAGCACAGACATTATACTAGCACTCCTGTACATACTAGAATTCAATACTGAATATTATACTCCTTTTCTCTGGCATCCAATAGCTACATAAAGATGAAAATTATGCTAAAATGGGTAAGTGAAGTTGCTAAAATGCACAGCTGTCAATACCTTATGTTTAATCAAAGGATCAACCTACATCACAGTCTAACAAAGTACAACAGAGGTCTGGTACATGGCAAAATAAAAAGATATATAATGAAATAATTTTATAGAGTTACAGCAGTATTTCACAAACCCAGTTTTGTACATAGTCTTGTCAGCGCTCGATTGTTGGAATACAGAATTCCAAACTTTTGGATCTCCACATCTTATCCATTCCGTAACTGTTTTTAATAGCAAGTACATCCTTCCAGAGTTACTCCTCTTGCTAAGAGTGAACCTCCTTGGGTAATCTACTAATTTGAAGACTTTTATGACTTTAAAGCTTCCACGCACAGAAAGCAAAATTGAGAACAGGCAAAAAGAACCAACATGTATTCTATTGCTTATTACGTTCAGTGTAACACCCAGGAGTCACTGCTGTAATAAAAAGCTATCTCACCTTCCAACTAGCATATTCTAGCTGC
>NW_024962255.1:3062406-3102829 GCF_019238085.1 Lagopus leucura | reverse complement strand
TTTTTTTTTTTTTTTTTTTTTTTTTTTTTTTTTTTTTTTCCAGTTATCAAGAAAGCAACTAAAAGGTTTGGTATATGGAATTTAGTAAGTATTTTTTTCATGGTCCAATTATTTGTCGAAGCTCTCAGGACACCAGCCAATTTCTGGTCTTAGATTATACTAAAGGGGTCATTTGGATGACAAACAGCTCAGGATGGCAAAGATTCCCAAAGAGCTTCAATCTCTGATGGGGAATATTCCCTCAGGTTTCAGACCTAAACAGCTTCTGGACTTGGCCTTGTTCCAGCTGGCAAAACAGAAGCAAGTGCAAACAGCACTCACATTCTGGTAGTCACTCAGTAGCAAGACCATTATTAGACACTAGCAAAGTGCTAATTAACCTGTGCATAAGGCAGAACCTCTTTTTTCCAAGAACTACTTTTGAATGGCTATTGAACAAAACATCTCTCTACCTAAAGCATTCCATAGAAACTAAGCTGGTTAATGCAGAGTGCATTAGAAAGGGCGGTACAAGGCCTGATGTTCATGAAGGCTCGCAGAGTTTCTCATCACTATTCAAGATTTAAACACCACAGACTTCTGAAGAAACTGCATGGATAACTGATACTATGTTCTTCCTCTCTTACTCATCTCCTCTTCTCAGTATTATACATAGATCAAGTTTCCTAATTTTAAATCAACTACTATCCTAGAAATCCCACATCAGCAATTACATTCACTATTTGTAGTTCCACATACTTTCATTTGTGGAAATACAGTATGTGAAATGTAAACTAAAGCCCCTCCAGGAGTGTTTATCACACAAAGGGAATCATGTACTTTTAGGCCAGATCTTTTTCCGCTAATACAAGAATTCTACCAATGCAAAAAGGGTAAAAACAAAAAATAAAGCTCTACAGATGTAAGAAATTTGCTATTTTACTTTTCAAAAGAAGTCAGCTGAGTTTCAAGCATTCTGTAGCTTTCAGGAAGTACCTTTGAAGTTGCAATGAATTCATCCTTTTTTTTATTATTATTTGTTATTATTATTTATTTTAAAGTTGATGTTATTATTCTAAGCCTGCCAACAGTCAGTATGGTTGTAGTAACTTGGCCTAAGCACAGACAAGAAAATACAGCAACAGGGAAGTTACCATCTTTGTTGTAAAACGCAATTCCAATTTAAGTGAATCCTGAAATAGGATAAGAACAAAATCTGGAATATTCTTATAAACAGTGATACTCCATTGAGTGCGCCTCAAAGAGTATGCAAGTGAAGAAAAACAGCTATGTACACAGCGCCAATGATGATATACTGTTAGGCAAGATTGTCTATTACAAGATGAGCATCCTAGACATGTTTACACAGCCACCAAATTTTATAAGGATTAAGTACTACACCTCAAAGTGCATCCCAGAAGAGGTTATACAGCTCAAATTTCAATAGTGGATATGTCCAGGAAAGAAGCTGAAATAATTCCCAGAATCAAATTCTTACCTACGCATCATAAGACTGTTGAGATGGAAATTTCCATTTGCTAGGAGAAACATGCCTGTTCTAGCTTAGCTTATGCTTGGGGCAGAATTTTGTGGGTAAACTCATAGAATCATAGAATGGCCTGGATTGAAAAGGACCACAATGCTAATCTGGTTTCAACCCCCCTGCCATATGCAGGGTCACCAACCACCAGACTAGGCTGCCCAGGGCCACATCCAGCCTGGATGTAAGTTTCTCTTGACAGGCGTGTTAGTTTTGAGCAAAAACTTCTGTAATTTACAATATATAAAAAAAGTAAACCAGTATCTATATTAAAATGTGATGGCTAGGAATTAGCTACTACACTATCATGTTTCCTGCCCCAGAACAGTAAGTAAAATCCACACATTTAGCCTCCTGTTCCAACCTGCCTAATTCTAGTCTTAGTCCTGAACCCCTTATTTAAAAACGCAGTGAGCAACTGGAAAAAAGACAACATTAATTATGAACCATGTGCTTAAACTAAAGCCAGCACGAGCAAACTGTTTCTCTAAATGAACAATCCTAATTCAGTAAATAATGCTGTTTGGATATTTACCGGAACAAAGATGTCTATTTCAGTACACGCAGAACCTGCAATGAAATTTGAACCAAATAGTTTATTATAGCTTAAGGGAGCAGAGTTTTTCCAAAATGGAAGGCATCAACTTTTTACCCGGACTTGCATCAAGACACTGACAATTGAGCTAACTAACACAAGTGCCCCAGTCAAAGAGCTACAGTGTGAGAGATCTGAGGGACCCACTAACAGCTGGGTCTATTTCTTAACTTGAAGTTTTGAAACAACAGCAGAAAACAGTTAATGAGCTTTTTTGTTTGTTTGTGTGTTTTGCTCAGTATCTAAATTAACCAGTTGCTTTTTCCACACACACACAAACACCCACACATCTCACAGCTTCTACCTGAAGGACAATACAGTGGTATACATCACTATAGTGAGCTGTTAACACATGTGCATAAGCTATAGCACAAAAATACATCATTTAAGTACAGGAACTGTCAAAAACATATGCAGCAAGCTATGCTTGAAAAAAACTGCCTTTAGAACAAAAAGAAATGAGTTTAGTTTCCAAAAACAATTATAAATACACTGGTGCAAACAGAAGTAGAGGTATGAAGTACGATTCTAAGGTCCTAGGACCTTCTTCCACGGGCATCTGCAGCCACTGAAGTTCCTATTCACTTGTGTCAGTATATCTACTTCAGTATAGATAAAAAATCCCCTAGAACATAAGCAATATGTGAAACAAAGAAAAAAGGCAGTTGTACACTTGGAAATAAAACAATAAGACATGGCAAGAATGACAATCTCCAGATAATACAGTTTTAAGTGAAAACCCTAATAAGGGCCTAATGCTGCACTGGCTATATTATACTGACACAATGAACTGGATCCTATATCCAGGCTTGCCTTCCTGAAAGAAGAGTCTTGCATTAAACTTTCAACTTTTTTTCATCTTTTTGAGCTACAGAGCAATTACATCACATCTTTGATTGATACAACTGATTATTTCAAGGCCAACTGTACCCTTTTCCAACATGTTCGCTTAATAGTACAGACATCAGTACGGCTGAGAACCAAAATCCTTTCAATAGTAATGCTCTTGTTTATAGCACGGTCCAAATTTTTTTCTTTTACAGAAGCATGAACTGTATTTAGTACACTAAATAGAAAAATGCAAGTACTAAGGCCGTTACTGATAATAATCTTCACCAGCATTACGTTGTACCTTGAAAGCCAAGCTTTACAGGAATTTTAGGTAATGCATTTTTTAGCATGCCAGTAAGTGTTGAAAGTATAAAGGTTGTATTTGTAACTACAATATGCTCTGTAATTAAATTTACAGGTGCTGAAAGAAGAGATGAGAACAACTAAACTGAAACACTCACATTAACAGTTCCATGTTTCCATTTAATCTACTGCATGCTCTTCCTCATTAAACCCAGCTCAAGGTTGCACATCTTAACAGACCTCATAACTAGTAAACAGTGAAGAAGCTCTTCAGGTGACATGACCAAAACATATCAGTCTACTAACAACTCTCCTCAGTACGAGCATGCCAACTCCATGAGTCAGAAGCCTGACTATTAACTGAAGGTGGTGTAGAAACAAGTGAAGAAAATGCCCTGCACCTTCACAGCCAAACAGCTTAACTATGCTGGAAAAGGAATCAGTTTTTCCCTCTTAATGCAACCAGTTTCTCTAGAGATCTTTTAATTACTTCGAAACAATTAGCAGTTGCAACAAAGATGCTTACATCAGTTACGAATGCCTCAATATTTTAAGCAGTTACAGCTTTCCCTGTACACTTCCTGTGGAATCAGTTTGGAAATGGACAGCTTACTTCCTATTTGGAACACAACACAACAAAGCAGTAGTACTCTGTAGGAAATACAAGTTCTTACTGTTTAATTACTGTTCAAGGCCATAACTGAGTAGGTAAAAAACCCTTAAAAAAAAAAACATGAAATGCCTGTGGTGACATTAAATTAACTGGCTGGAAAGCATCTAATGACATACCTTCTACAAAGTCGTTTTCGCTATACAGCTGTCTCTCTCCTACTCCGTCATCATCTTCTTCATCTGGATTATTGATAACTTCCAGGCCAGCCTCAATAACTTCCACCAATTCATCTCGTTTATCCTTTCTAACAGGTTTCTCTTCCGGATGCCGAGTGAGCCCCATCTCCAGCTGGAACACTTTCATGGACGTAAAGCTTTCAAAAGGAACGACGCCGTATTCACTAGGCAGCTTCGCTCCCACACTCACTTCAGCTTTGTCGATCTGGGAATGAAGGAACTCTAGGAGATCATTCGATGCTTGTTCTTTGGTGCCCTGGTAGTTCATGCCATTGACCTTGGGGCTCTTTTTATCCTGCAGAGTTTTCAATTTATCACTCATTTCCTGAAGCTCTTGCTTTAACTGGGCGATCTGACGTTTCAGACTAGTAGCTCTGTTTTGATAATGCTCTTCTTGTTCCTGCAAGAGAGCCTGATAGTACTCTTTACCCATGTTTTCACCCATAACGCCAGGTAAAGACCCATTACTATCTGTTTGTGGGGCACACTCAAGCAAATACATGAGCAAGACTAAACTGAATAGAAAAGCAATGCCCACTAACAGCCAATGAGTCCTGGCTTGAATTACTAAGCCTCTTCTGGGCATTCTCATCTTATCTCTGTCTCCAAACAAAAAAGACAACTTAACTGCTCATGCCTTCTGGGGAACATCACCCCAGAGTTCAATTATTATGAACTGGAAGAAATTATGACCTTAAGTGCTCCTACAAGGTCTGATGATGTAGCACATGACCAATTTTCAATCTTTTCCCTAATCAGGTGTCATAGCAGAGCCATAAATCAGAGGTTCCTACATCATCCATGACCATCAACGGTACATTGGGCTGAACCCATACAACTAGGTTAAGATTTCTTATCCCAGACAAAAAAAAACTGCTAATGGGGAACAAGAAGGAAGACAGCAGCCAGCAGTCATACTTCCATTTCCTAACAGAAGTGGTTAGTTTTTAGCCTACTTGAAATTCAGTGAGGAAAGTCTGCATAAGACATTTTATAAGCTTGGAATCTACAGCATTTCATTTTCCCACTGTGAAAGAAGTCTACAGGTTAGTAATGGTAATTGCCATTGGCTAGTCTGACATTTTCCTTTGGCACGACAGTATTTTATTCTTCTCTTTCCTCTCCTTGGAATCTGTGGTTTGAGTCAGCAAAATAATGACAGAACCTAAAACTGAAAAAAAGACGCATATTAGAACAACAAAGCATTCATTATCATTTCAAATACATATGAACAAAATTATAACACACAGATGCAAGGAATTGCAGCAGGAAGAGGCAGGAAAATAGGTAAACCAAAACATAATTTCTTTCCATTGCATCACCCAGTTATTCCCTGTTCATATCACTCTCTTCCAGAAAATGTGCTAGCTAAAACAGTATTCTCATCGAGTTATCACTCCTCCACTCCTTTTTTTTCTTCCTGTGGGAAGGAAAAAACAAGAGAAAACATGCCCTTCCTACTCATCTAAAAAACCCAAGAGCTATTTTGAAGCAGCAGCAGCAATTTGTATTTCCATTCGCTTTTACTTAAGTAAATATCTTTTAGGCAGTAATTATTCATTCATGAATAAAGTATTGAGGACTTAAATACCAAAGTTCACAAAACCATCATTCCAGATTAAGGCAAACTCAACAGAATTTAGACTACAAATGTGGATTCCTAAGTGAAGAAAGAGAGCTTCAGACACTTAGTTCACTACCATTTCTACCATTCAGTTTAGATAGACAGAGCAAAGAGGCGCTGACACTTGGAAACCACCATCCCCTTAGAGCTAAGCAAGGAAAGACCCACAAAAAGGTCAGTCACACAACAGGAGGATACCAAAAACGACAGTGAACAAAACAGTTCATGGGCCTACTTCAGTGGAAGCATAAACAGGAGAGACAACAGAAGGATACAGCAGAAATAAAGCCCAATCTATGTGCTACTACTTCCTAAGGCAAATAAAATACTTGCTTAAAACTTGCTGGTAAAAAGTAGGCAAAGCTGATTACAACTTATCCAAACAATCTATTTGCCCTGCATGCATTCTGACTGCATTGTGTAACTGGAGCTTCAGCGTAACTTCAACATGCTGATGAAATAAAAATTGCACACAACAATATTCTTTAGACATGGGTTGAGCAGACTGCTATCTGTCAGTGCCATCAATCCCCACATCTGTCTTTCTACCATTCTTGAACATAAAAATAAAGCTGTTGCCACGACGTGCTTCATCTGTTTATTATACTATGGATTGTATCCCTGCAACATATGCAAGGCACATATGTGTCCTTGCAATATTCCTCCCTTCTCAGCCAGCTTCCAGCACCTGGATAACGCTTCAGTGAGCACCAGGTATTGCGTATCATGATATTAAGCAACATCATTTGCAAGCAAAGCCCTAAAGATTCAATATATGATTTATATCACCAACATTGGTGGTTACCTTCCTCGCATTTCCAGGCACATCATACACAAAATCTTGCAGGAGTTTCACGCCTGTAGCCATTCAGATGAAGCCTACAGAACTGCTTGAAACCATTACAATACTGCTAGTGCAAGAATCCCCGCCTATGATCCAGTTTAAGTATAAATTAGATTGTTTACATAGAGATCTTGCAAACAGCAGCAAGCAATAGTTACATGAAACTGGAGCTTTCTGTACTCATGTCTAAATAAGTTAGAAGTTAGTCACTCCCTAACTGAACGCATGTTACAGCACCAGATGTGTCTTCCGACTGAAAACCATGGTCCAGATGTGGTGAGTCAAAGCAGAAGAGAGAAAAGCCTACAGGCTAGAACTAGTTAACAGAAGTGATGCAATAACATCCCAAACATTCTTTAATACCGAATTGCCTGTATGGTGTTTTTACACACTTCCTCCTGCATTCTAGTTCTGTTAGAAAGTAAGAGGTGAAGCCACAATTACTAATATGAAGAATCACATAATACTTTAAATCCACATACATGCTAGACTGCAGCAAGGCCATACCACACATAGCTGAGACAACTTAGATCAGTCAAGGCCTACTGAAGAAGTGGTCAAACTGTCTGGTTTGAGTAAAACATGGACAAATGCAGTTTCAGCAATTTTTACTGCGTAGCCTTATTACTGCTGTCAAGAACAGCACTTTTAGCACCACTGCATACACAAACACAGCTATTTTATCCATAGCAATCAGCTTTTCAAATTACTGAGATGCTTTCGGCACTAGGAACATGACAGGAAACAAGGCTAAGTGTTACAGCCCTGCAGAACACAAACAGCACTTTGCACCTGTGCACATTTTTACAGCATTGTTTAAGGAAAATGAAAGCAGATTGCAGAAACCAGGGACTAATATTTTTAGTGAAGAGATGGCATTAATTGATACAGGCTGCCACTGTACAGCTTAGTGATGGGCAGCACAGGCAGCTGCAAACCACTGCCAGATTTAGCTCGTCACAACCTCTAGCTTCAAATCACTTAAGTCATGAAGCCTCCTATCCCATGGACTGTTTTTAAGCAATACTTCAGTCTTGAAGGCAAGGCATTAGCATGAGGCCTTTAATCAGTTCTCTGACCTGCCTTGTGTTCAACTCTGGTGAGTCATTAGGTTTCTTTAGGTCTCATTTCTTTCTTAGAAAGAGGTAAAAACAGACTGCTTGATGTGGTGTCAGGAGGACAAAGTGCACTGGGAGATAAAGACTCCATCAGACAACAGCAAGGAGTCATGGAAAAACAGTTCTGTTCTTAATTAGCTTCTTCACTGTGGCCAAATATACATCATTATGGTGGACTATGAGAAGTCAGCATGCCAACAGACACTAGCCATTTCCACTGCATCATCACTGCAATAACAGAAGATTAGAAGGAATTGCAAATTTTTGAGCCTTGTCTACTGGGACTAGAGATGTGTTTTAGGGAGCACTACCTTCAGGGGGACTTCGAGCAGAGAAACAAGAAATCCCTTTCTGCCAGTACAGAAAGTATGTGCGTTGGACCGCAGAGACCTCACTGACGCTTTCCTTTCTAGACTCTAATTATACCTCATTAGTTGAAACCCTTTTCTAGCAAACTAGTGACAATTTTATTAAGACAGCCTTTTGCACAGAGATCTTGACACTGACAATTTTAGAGCAATGCTGTAAACAACAGGTGTTTTTCCCACTACCACTTCCCTTGGTCATGAGAATGCAAGGAATGTTTATGCAACTGGTTATGTTCAATATTGAGATTTTAAATGGCATCTGAAGACGTAAGTTAGTTTGTTACAGTGGGGACTGAACCCATCTAGACACGTTTGTATTTTTTCAGTGTCATTTCTGCAAAGAGAGAATCAAATGAGTCAGATTTGTGCCTCAAAGGGCTTGAATTTTTTCTCATTTATTACATTTAAGTGTGCTGCCTGCTGAAAAGCTCCCAAAACCTAAGAGTTCCAGTAACACTTGAACAGTACCATAAGGCACCATCCCCTGGAACAGCATTTTTCTCTATCCTCTCTTTTCCACATTTGAGATAAAAGAAGCTTGAAGATGCCCTAGAAAATAATTTAATCAGAGGCCTGCCAATGAGATGCCCTCACTAATATAATCATTTACACAAGCTTGCGAATGAGATGCCCTTGCTCATAAGTTGTGGTGCTTGCGAATTCCTTCCCACTCCATCTGTACTCTCTCACTAAATAAGGTTTTAGTTACTAAAGTCTACAGACAACTTAAACTCAGAAGCATTGGATTAATGCAGGCCTAACAAAGGGGAGAACGCACATTAAACTTCTTTACAGAAAGTGTTGTTAAGCACTGGAATAGGCTCCCCAGAGTGGTTGCTGAGTCAACATCCTTGGACGTGTTCAAAACTGTTTGGATGTGGTGCTCAGGGACATGTTTTACCAGAGGGTTTTAGAGTTGGGTAGTATGGTTAGGGTGAGGTTGGACTTAATTATCTTGAAGATCTTTTCCAACCCGAGCAATTCTATGATTCTGTGATTAGGTCGACAATGAAGTCTGTAACCTCAGAGTACTGCAGTCAATGAGGAAAGCAGGAAAGGACAGTTACCAGGTAGTTAAGATGAACAAGAATCCGCAGATTCTGATATTTTGAGACACCCCACAGGGGGATCTCCCAGTGCACTCTCCCTTTATTTGAAAAAATTAAGCCAGAAGCCTCTCCTCTGTCTCTTCTGGGCATCAAGAGAATTGAGCGAGTCTATTAGAGCAAAATTTTCCCAACATATTTACAACCTATATTTGCTAACATGTTAGGCCTGGCACAACACAATCTTAAGAATCACATAAATTACTCCCAAACTGCAGAAGATTATCACAAGATAAAGCAAGTTGTGAAACAAAGCTATACATGAGCAAATGCAAGTGACATATTCAATATCACACCAGAAAAGCTAATTCAGTGTAATGTGGTTCATCCTAAAATTCATAAAGAAAAAGGTTTCCTGGCACGAGGGTTAGAGACTCATGATCCTGGAGGTCCCTTCCAACCCAGGCCATTCTGTAATGCTGTGGAAAAGTACTCATGCAATAGTTCCCATGATCAGTAATCCATTGTTTGAAGATCAAATTTTAATTGCAGATGCTGATATTTTGCTACATTTCAATTTTTCAAAACAAAAATATTTGTAGTGAGACCTCTGAGGCTTATACAACGCTGACAAAGATCTGCTACTTTTCCAGAATCAACTGATTGTTATTCTTCCTGCATTTCTCAGGCCTTATGTATATTTAACTATGGAAATGCTTGTTCCTTACCAAAGAGCTTGCCGATTCTCTACACACAAGAAAATAGATCAGCATGGTAAAAGAAAATGCTTTTAAATTTGTTTTTATTGTATTAGTGCTCAGTTTGGGTACCTCATCGTAGAGGATGCAGATTTCCCCTTATTTCTAAAGAGGGGAAACATTCATGCTCAGAGTGTAATGAAACAGCTCACTGCTTTAACTTCATGCTGGTCTGCACAGACATTCCTCATTTTACCATGTTCTGCTTCAGACATGCCCCTTCCATTCAACCATAGATGGTCATAGTTTAACTATGAAATTCCATTTGATTTTTTTTTTTTTTTAATTTGTAATTGCACCCACAATTCCACAGAGATTAGCCATCTTAAACCCCTACACACACACACACACACACACACACACACACACACACACTCGTCCTTCCTTGGCAAGATGTATAATGAAAGCTTGAGATCCAACACCATCCCTTGAATATTTCCTTGTATTCTGTCCTCAGTGAAAGCCTAGCAGTACTGCTTGGGAATGCTGCACCAGCAGTCATTTTCTTGCTTGTTGAAACCAATGCAAAAAGCTCATCATCACTGTTGTCAGATATGCTTTGCGTAAAACCCTAGGATTAAAAACCTCAAACCAAATCTTTAGTATGCAGAAATGCATACTGTGTTCTTGAGCAGCCCACAGAGCTACAGCCACAGGACAGTCAAATGAAGCTGTTCCAAGGCAGTGTTGCACAGTTCTAAGCAAATGAGCATCGAAGTCATTTTTTTCCTGCTGTTGGAAATGTTAGTAGAAAGGGAAAAGCAAAGAAACCACCCAAGAGGAGTTAGGGGGCAGAGCGTTTTCAGAAAAGTGAGAACTAATCTTTAATCTGGTTCTCACCCTCACACTGGGCTAACCGTAACCAACATGTTATTATCCCAGCTGGGACAGATCTGCTTTCAGCTACAGCTCTGCTCCAGACTGCCTGCAGACACACTCGTTCACTCCGCTGGACAGGAAAAGCTGGACACAACTATCCACTTACAGGAAGATTTACAATCAAACAGGCCAGCAGGAAAGTGAAAAATCACAACCACTTCACATCCTTAGGCCAAATAATGAAGAATTTGAAAGCTGGGTGCATCACAACTACGCCCATTTACATCACAGCCTCTTCCACTGGGCAGAAACTTTTTTTTTTCTTTTTTTCCCCCCCCCCCCCCCAAGTCCAGTGCCCAATACAGTATTACAACCCACTACATCAGGCCTCAAGTTTTGCTGCTCACATTATCTGATAAGTATTCAAGAACTTCTTTCTTCCAGTAAGCTCTTAGAATTATCTAAGTTGCCTATTTGCCTCTTCGCTAATCATCCCAGCGTTCCCACAGGAAGTCACATTTCCATGGCACGCTCAGATGGATCATACTGCGCAGGAGACAACTTGTAAAAGCACGCAACAGCACTACTGAAACAGAACATAACAGTTCCTGCAGAAAGGTGTTTTTCACAGATGCTGGACTTCTGGTTTGCATCTGCAATTTAACTCAAGCACCCCTCCTATGAAGAAAGGTTGAGGGAACTGGGCTTGTTTAGCTTAGAGAAAGCTGCGGGGAGACCTCATAGTGGCTTTCCAGTACACGAAGGAAGCGTATAAACAGGAGGGGGAACAGCTTTTTATGAGGGTGGATAGTGACAGGACAAGGGGGAATGGTTTTAAACTGAGACAGAAGAGGCTTACGTTGGATATTAGGTGGAAGTTTTTCCACACAGAGGGTGGTGAGGCACTGGAACAGGTTGCCCAAGGAGGTTGTGGATGCCCCATCCCTGGAGGCATTCAAGGCCAGGCTGGATGTGGCTCTGGGCAGCCTGGTCTTGTGGCTGGTGACCCTGCACACAGCAGGGGGGTTGAAACCAGATGAGCATTGTGGTCCTTTTCAACCCAGGCCATTCTATGATTTTATGATCCTCAATTCTTATAAACTTCTCAGCTCCACTTGGCTGATCAACATATCAAGTGGCTGCATGCAGCCCATCAGCCACACCACAGGTTCCTATCCGTAACATGCATCACCTTCAGGTTGCAACAGCAAGTCTCACTGGGCAGCTCAGCTAACAACAGGAGATAATGCTTTGCATCACTCCTATTCACTCACATGTGTTTTTGGTCTCTCCTGCATTTCTTTGTTGGCAGCTCCCACTGGCAAGCACTGACACAGCCAGCCTCCCACCTGGGCAGGGGAAGGATGACAACTGCACACTGATCACCAAAGAGGATTTAGCTTCATTTTTAATTGAAGAGGTGGAAGAAACCCAACACCCACACAGAAGCTATAGCATAAATTATGAAAAGCCTGTGATGAATTATCAAGTGCTCAACTGTATCAGCAATAGCTTGGTTTGTAGAAGGAAGCAAGTTGTTCGTCCTGGTGTCTACTGTTCCTACACAAACTTGAGTACAGTACACAGTTAAAAAGAAAGAACAAGGTCATTCACGTTATTTACTTTTATACTTAATTCAAAGTAAACAATGGACTTATGAACAGGACCCAACTGTTTGCTTCAGTGGAAGTCAGAGCAAGCCTATCTATCCTGAAACTTCTGAATGGAAATGAAATCTAGGCACGCAAACAGCTATACCTTAACTGAGTTGTTCATCATCCTCATGGTTGAAAGTGTCCAGAAATAAAATCACCTAGTTGCTTAACTGTTTTCAATAGAGACAGACATCTTCCTGGCAAGAAACCACTGACCTAAAGTACCCTGCCTAAGACTAGCTAAAGGGGTTTGTTCAGGTATTAGATTATCCAACAGGTATCCTGAAGCAACCACTCGCTTCAGCTTCTATAACAAATAAGTTCCTTATTTTATACAGCTTTTTCTTAAATTAGTATTATTTAATTTGCGTGCTTGTGTGTTACTATGGGTACTATTTCCCTTTTTAAATATAAAGACATAAAAAAAACCCTTCCAAAATAGAGAAGCAAGTCATCTTCCTCCTATTGCAAAGGAATTTAAGGAAACAGCGCTATGCAACTACACCTATTTTGCCCACCTTACACAGTGTCAGGGTTTAGCCTAGAAACGGGAACAGAAGTACAAGTTGCTACCTTCACACAAGTATCAGCAAAGCATTCCTGCCATCCTTAGCCTTAAGGAGATTACACGGAGCCATTACTCTACCAGCTGAAGTGTGCCACTCTTCAAAGCCAATACTTCACAGGAGTGCACGCAACACTGCGCAACCAATCAAGAATGAAGGGCCAGCTGCATTACCAGGGAGTATTGATCAACCAAGACTAAGCTTTTATAGTAACTTCAGCTTGCCTTACAAGAAGGCAGTTGTCTCTGTTAAGAGTGTACACAGCAAAACCTTCACGCTCCTCTCAGTATGATAAAGCAACGGCTGCTACAAGTATAAATAGAACTCTCAACTTTCAGCAGTCTTCAAAACAAGGTAACGCTGTAAAAGATTTTTTTGTGTGTGCAGGAAAATAGCCTATTTTAAGGGGAAAAAAAGCAATTACCATGAATAAAAAAGCCATTATATGAATAACCTTAAATGGAACAGAAAAACATACTTATTCTGAACATCTCATAAGTCCCCAGTTAAACATATCTCCGTACAAGACAAGTATGCTGCAGCAAATACTATAGAACCCCAGAAGATAACTACACTTGATTACATAGTATTTGCACAGCATAACTACATTTTCACGGATGCAGTTTTGTATGTATTAAAAAATAAAAAGAAAACCACAGAATGACTGGAATTGGTTGCGGGAATGTAGCAGGAAAGAAGCAGTCAAAAAAGGTGTGTTTTCTGGAAACAATTTTACCCAAGTGTACCCATCTAACTATGCTCACCATATTAAGTTTTCTTCTATTGTCTCATTTCTTATTTATCAAGATCTGAGTGTAAGGAAATCTAATATTGTATATATTCCAGTTTGTGTAACCACCTGTGCTATTTCTAAAGGAGAGTTATCCAATGAGTTCATACACAGAACCATAGGAATAGCCCTCACCACGGAAGGTAAAGAGAGACATCATATACTCTGAGCCTCTCAAAGATATAACACGTAGTTATCATGAACAGTTTTGTTTTTAAATCTGCCAAACAAAACTGGAAAGGAAAATCTTCAGTCAGGGTTTTCTGCCTGACAGTTGCACAGTTAATTAGCGAGCATTTAAGAAACACACTGGAACAGGTTGCCCAAGGAGGTTGTGGATGCCCCAACCCTGGAGGCATTCGAGTCCAGGCTGGATGTGGCTCTGGGCAGCCTGGTATGCTGGTTGGCGACCCTGCACATAGCAGGGGTTTGAAACTGGATGGTCATTGTGGTCCTTCTCAATCCAGGCCATTCTATGATGCTATGAAATGGTAGACTCAATCCTAGGGACAAAATGGATTTTTCCCCTCTTCAATAGTTCCTCCACAGTACAGACATTTGGTGTTCTCACAGAGGTACAAATCCAAGTTACAATGCAACCGTAGCAGCACAAGCAAAGACAGTGAAAAGTTAAATTCTCATGTGCACCTACGTATCACTTAAAAACACTTCTAATTATTAACAGCCCTGGAAGCAGAAACATAAAGACACTGATTTAAATTTCATCGTAACAGTTTCACTGGAGAACTGTTACCTCTAAAACAACTAAAACCTGCTCAAAATACAATTTGATACTGGAATTCTGAAAGGAAAAAATTCATTCAACAGGTTAGTTCCATTTCTGTTTTTTTGAGTTTGTTTTTGTTTTTTAAATGCAGCTAAATTGAGTTCATCTGTAGTATCAAAACTGGGATCACTTGGATACTCCTCAGCCCACAGAAGTCCGACAGGAGGAAGAACACAACCCACAAGTACTTTGAGAAGAGCTAACAGTTACAGTGGTAGCTAAGGCTCCATTTCCAGCATAAGCCAGGCATGAATATGTCACCAGAAATGAAAGCTGAAAGCCAAATGATTGAGAAACATCTGGTGCATTCCAGAAGCACAGCCAGATGCACTTATATCATCTATCATATTTCATTTTGACATTATAACTGAGGGGAAAGTTACAGAAGAACTGAAGGAGAGAAGCTAGCAGCCAGTCAGAGCTATTTATCTTGATATTCTCTCCAAAATGCCTTGCATTGGAAAAACACATCAGTAAAAAAAAAAAAAAAAAAAAAAAAAAAAAAAAAAAAACCAGAAGCTTCTCTCACACTTGACGTTACCCTGGCTCCATCACTTCTTTATTTTTTCACGTCCCTGAAGACAGCCTTTTGGACACAAGGGCCACCTATCCTCCTCCTCTTCAGGCAGAGCTCAATACTGCATGGAGCACAGGCACAAGAGTTGGTCAGTACCCTGCTTCTCCCTTCCTTCCCCTAGCAGAGACTGTGCGATTGTTTTTGCTCCTCAGCAGGGAAAGCTAACTTGTTACTACAGACACCACAAAGTGTTTATTCAAGGTGCAATCTGACACGTGGTACTATTGGCAATAACCATTACGCTATTTTAACACTTAATTCCTCCCCTGGTCCTTTCAGACAACCACTTAAACCCTTATCCCTTTCCTCTTTTTCACCTAGCAAGGTACAACTGAAAGGCTCAGCTACTTGCACAATTCAGGAGTGGTACCCAAAGGGATAAAAGAAATTATCCCTAAGTTATTAAAAATTACCTCAAGAAACAGGGCTCAGCAGAGCAATCAGCAGAACGGTGCTTCAAATGCTCAGCCCCACAGCAAGCAGGCAGTAGGCCTGGCACAGCATGGGCTCTGTCCTCAGCACGTCCTTCTGCTTTGTGAACCACAAATCTGCTCTCCAGAAGCCTTCTGTGTAAGGGAAGCTCTCAGATCACAGGGCAGGAGTGCTGAGTTGCTACCACTCTGCAGGCTCAGCATCTATAGATAGGAGCCCTCTGCTGCCCGCAGGGCTGTGACATGCACTAGCTCTGCTGGGGAAACCTCTCTGAGACTGAAGTGCTACCACAACTCATCTGGGAGCTGCTGCCCAGCCACTCCTCTGGGACAGCAATCACCTCACAGAAGTGATGGAATTACCCCTCTACGTAACTCAAGAGACCCTAATGATGCTCACAATTTGCTTTCTGTGTTCTAAGAGCACACCTCAAAGCATGCCTTCGCTTACCTCAAACCCTCAGCTTTGATACAACTCCAGTAACCCAGTGCCTCACTGCTGCAGCAGGGAAACCCCAGCCCAGCAGAACTGCCCTCACCTATTCCTTCCGTTTCTTTGGTGACCATGCACATGCAAACTCCAGAGACTTCAGCAGGGAGGAGCAGAAAACCTGCCCTTGCTACAGCTAGCTCTCAGGTATTAACCAAGACAGCACACCCCCAAACAAGGCTCTAAACACCTACCCTATTGCTTACAGCATCCCTGCACAGCAGCACCTCAGGCTCTACTTAGGCTCACACAGATTCCTGCAGATAGACACCAGCAAATTGGAAACAGCCCTGCTCCTAAACCTGGCACCTGATTAATTACTGGGATCCCTTCTCCTTGCAAGATCACCTGGGGCAGTCACCCTTATTCCTAAACCCTAACTTACAGACAACAAACTAACAAAGCTCCCTACACAACCCTCTGAAGGAGCCCTACAACTCTGTTAATTTATATAAGTGCTGATCTATTCTCTTACTTAAAAAAAAAAAAAAAAAAGATTAATAATGTAGCCACATTAACATCAGTTTGAAGCTGATGTTCATCTGCCACCAAAGCTAAACACAAACCAGTATCTAAGTATCTATGTAGGGATAAAATATAACAAACCTGCTTAGCAACTCTACTTGCAAACATTTCATCCCTGCAAGCAAAGCATTTCTAGAGTTACCTGAAGCTCCTGGCAGTTCTGCATTGCACTGTTTCACCTTTGTACAATGCCAAATGCTGCCCAGCTCAGTGAAAGGCCTCCAACTGCAACGCACATGGCAAGATGCATCTCCAAACAATTCATTAGCTCTGAAAGCATTTCAGCTCTGTTCTACAACTCAAACATTCATTTCATTTAAAAGCAGCTCCCTGCACTAAATCAGAAGAACAAGAAAATAATTATCAATTTTTGGGAGAAGTTCCAAGCGCCTGCCAGTCCTCTCGAGCTTCAGTCCAACCACCCCTGCAGCCAAACACTGCACCAGCTCTGCATGCTGCCTTTTCTTCAGTGACCTACTGCAAACTTACTCAGAAATGCAGAAATCGTTCCCACTCCATCTACTGAAATGACCAATTGGTAAAGTGAATTGTTTCTTGCTGTAGCAGAGAAGTTAGTGGGCACCTTAACTGCAGGCACTTAAACGTACACTGACCCCAGGAACTTCCTGGAGAGCTGCCCAAGCAGAAACTCCATCAGAAAGCCCAGCACAACAAAGGAAATGGATCCTCTCACAGACACTGCTTCACCAGTGAACTAATACTGTTTAACACGAAGGAGAAAGGAAGGGAAAGAAAGAGTGAGAACCAGATGAGCCCTTCAGCACCCACCCACATGACCAGCAAAGAAAGGAGGTGAGATGAGAATAGAAGCAGAGCTGCCCTTTGTCACCACCAGCACACTGCCGCAACACAAACCCACAGCACAGCCCTGAGATGCTGAGCAGACAGCAAGGAGGCAGAACCAAGCAAGCATCCTACCATTTTCCCTTAAGCACTCCTTAAGCACTTGATTTTTGAGCTACCTCCAGCCTCCACTGGCCATCCAGTTATTCCTACCTTATTCTTGGCACAACCAGTTCAGAACACACAAGATCTAAGGTACCCAAGAACTATTAAGCTACCTGATCTGTCTGCACTTTTTACTGAATACAAGAAACCAGCAGACCTACTTGCAAGGTAGCTAAAACAAACTTAAACAGCAGCAGAGATGCACCTAAAAAGGCCTCACACAGTGTTCTGTGCCAATTCCTTTGCACCTAAGGACACTCATAACAAAGAGAGCTGCAATTCGCTGTTACTGTCCCTACCTCTATTTTCTTTTTTTCCCTTTTATTTTTTTAATAGGTTTACAAAAAAAAATAAAATAAAAAAATAAAAAAATCAGAACATTTAAGTCAGTTTATACTTGCAGACTTTTCTAATAAACAAGAGCATTCATGACGGCATTAGGAACTCTTAAGTCACCATTCAGAATGAAACTGCTCTGGCAAACAGAGGTGCAGTCCTGCAAACTGCTCTTTTGAGCTGCAGGAATAATTCAGGTGTGATGGCATAGCTCCACTACCCTACACAAGCATTACAATGCCTTTTGTACACTTACAATTTACACTAGTTATGATTTTGCCTATTTACGGCACCAAGCAATAACCCAATGCTCTCCAAACATTTTCTCTCTGCCATGATCTTTGATAGCTTATTAACAACAGAGAGGGCCACAACCTTGCAGGAAGGCAGAGGACAGAAAGGTAACTGAAAGCAAAACACCGACCAGTTCCAAAAGCACCCAAGCCCTTATCCCAAACCTGAGCACCAGCCCACCTCCACAGCCCTGCTTCAGCACTATTTAGTGAGAAAATGCTGCAAGTCTCCAAGATTGCTTCATAACGACAGAGAGTTAAGAAAAACATTGTGCAATTAGGTGATTTAAAAAAAAAGCATTTTATTTCCATCCCCTTCCTCACTGAAGCTTGGTTAT
This sequence comes from Lagopus leucura, assembly GCF_019238085.1. Classification (NCBI taxonomy): domain Eukaryota; kingdom Metazoa; phylum Chordata; class Aves; order Galliformes; family Phasianidae; genus Lagopus; species Lagopus leucura. The sequence continues at coordinate 3,084,398 of NW_024962255.1, read as the reverse complement.
TTTTAAAAAAATAACCTCATACCATTTTGGCATTGCAGCTTACAGAGGACACCTGAATGCTGTTACAGCCTGGGAAGCAGCACCTTGGTGCAGGAACAGAAATGTCACACCAACTATCAGGGGGTTTCCTGGCAGCAGAGCAGCTCACTGTCTGACTGTTTGCCTTCCGACATTCCCCACTCACTTGGGAAGAAACACAGCCCAGGGCTGCAATTCAAAAGCAAGGAATTTAAGTACAGGAATAACATCTCGATGCAACTTCTACCATGATGCAGCAGCCTTAATGATGGGCTCTGGTTTCCTGTTTACTCATTTTTTATATTAAAAAAATAATGCCTGAGAAGGATACTGAAACAGTCATGTGGTGAAGGAGGGAAAGAACTATTCAAGCTCCACAGATCTTAATCACACACAAAAGTTTCTGTGTTAACTCCAGCAACAAGCAAGCCAAACAACTCCTGTTTGCGCCTGTCCCACAATGAGAAAGTACTGTGCTCCCCTATGAGCTGCAGGTAAGGACAAAGCAACATCCAGCACAGCTCTCATGGTGCAGACCAACACAGGAGGGGCTCCGTACCCACTTGGGGCTGTGAGGGACCCACAACCACCAGCACCCGCCACAGGGCTCAACTGACAGCTGCTGGGAACAGCTTCAAGCTGCCGTTCTGACAGTACCCAAGAATTTCTGTCTAGCTAATAAGCAAAGGGAGGCCTGAAGTTTTTTTTCACTGCACTGAATAACAACTTCGAGCTACTGCACTCCGGGAAGGAGGAAAGTGGTGGGCCCTGGAACTTAACAACCTAAGGGGAACCAAAAGAAAAATGATACTGCTGCGTGACCTCAGCTGGAGGCACACACTGTGCATTGAGATAGCTGTGCTCTCATAGCTTCTCCACTCAACCCAGGGCTGGGCACCACAGCAGCTCAGGGAAGCAAGGAACCAAGCCAAGCAAACAAACGACAGCCATCACAAAGAAAAAGAAAATCCCCACGTCGCACATCACACAACAGCCGCGGCTTGAAGTTGAACCTCCCGTGCGCTTTGAGAGCTGCCTCTCCTTCCGCTCTGTATCCCTGCCATCAACGAGCAGGTTTCGGGATTAGTACGGCAGTAACGACAGTGCAACGTTGTTTTCCTTTATGCAGCAGCCCCAGGTCGGCAGAGGAGCCCCAGCAGGGCAGCAGGCTCGCACACCTCGCACCGCGTGGGTACGGGTAATGCAGCCGGCAGGGCAGCCACACGGCCACGAGGAGGAAGAGACACGGATCTGATCGCGGAGATAAAGCGAAGATAGAGTCCAATGAGGTCTCCAAGGCCCCCAACGCGAGATTAGGAGGAGCCCCGATAACAACGATGCGATCCGATATCGCCCACAGCCCCGCAGCGAGCGGGCGGCAGGGCGGAAACGGGAGAGAGCAGCCCACAGGATGCTTGGACACGAAGAGGAACGAAGCGCGGGGTGGCCGTACTCACCAGCGGGCCCCACCGCCGCCGCGCATCCGCCGCACTTCCTGTGCGCTAGGAAATGAACGGGCGGAGCGGCTCCCGGCCGCCCTTAAAGAAGCCCGGCCCTTCTGCCCGCCTCCGGGGTGGGACCGGCCGCCGCCGCGTTGTGGGGGCGCCCTCGCTGTGGCTCCGCGCGTCCCTCCGGCGGAGCGGCGGTGCTTGCAGTGCAAGCGGCGTGGCCGCCATTGTGCTCGCGTCGCTCACGGAAGGCGGTTGGCAGTGACCAGCAGTCTGCCGGGCGCTGTTCTGTCCTTGGAGCCGGTCACGAGGCTGAGCACTTAAAGCTGAGCATCTGTCACCTACTGGTTGGTGGTTGGTACCAGCTAGTGATTTTTGGCTTTTATTTTTTCTTTTCTTGGTATTTATTTTAAGCATGTGCGTGGGCAGGAGGGGAAGAAACAATAAGAAAAAAAGAGAGGACCCTGAGGCCAGGCTGGATGTGGCTCTGGGCAGCCTGGGCTGGTGGTTGGCAATCCTGCACATAGCAGGGGGTTGAAACCAGGTGGTCATTGTGGTCCTTTTCAACCCAGGCCATTGTATGATTCTATGACCCAACCTGAGGAAGTGATGCCAAAGTGAAGAAGTAGTGCAAATGAGACGAAAGGGGAAAGAACAACAACAACAAAAAAAAGAAACAAAAATGAAAGAATTCCTTCAATAGCATGTGGTTTTGTTCTTCATCCTCCTGAGCTGAAATGTGTACGTGGAAGAAGAGAAACGGCCAGTTATTTTGCCTGAAGTTTCAGCGCTTTATTTGCCAGACAATAGTCATGAGTTTGCCTTGACACAGAGCTCTTTGTCAGGCACCACAGCTCAGTGCTGCCCATGGCAAAGTTCCAACAACGATCGCATGCGAGGCTGCTCTCTATGCTTGCTGTAATTGTCAATTATTTACAACTTTTGATCGGTGCAATCAGAAGTTTAACCGTCTCCGTTTATTTATTTATTTTTCCTTTACCCTTAAAAATTCTTCTTTAACTTCTTTACAGGAAAGGTACAGGAAGGGTTGTTAAGCACTGGAATAGACTCCCCAGGGAGGTGGTTGAGTCACCATCCCTGGATGCGTTCAAAAACCGTTTGCTTGTGGTGCTCCAGGGATGTGATTTAGCAGAGGGTTGTTTGAGGTGGGGTGGTATGGTTGGGTTGTGGTTGGACCCGATGATCTCGAAGGTCTTTTCCAACCTGAGTGACTCTATAATTCTATGATCCTGCCTGGACTGAGGGTTGCTAACATCTATGTCAGGTACTGCTATTGATGCTGCAGTGTGAGCCTTAATTAAGCAACATAAAGCTTAGTGCTCCTTATTTGAGCATACTCCCTAAGGAGAAAGGGCATTATTACTGTCTTATTGTTAATATGGGGCACCTCTGGTGATGATTAAAGGTACTCTGAAGATCTTCGTATTTTACTTTTCCACTTAAGAGGTCGTAAATCATCCATCTCTCAAGTTATGATGGGTTTAATGCATGTGTAAAATTCCTTTTTACCGACACACCGAAGCAGCTTAGTATTTGGTGATCCTCCTATATTTACTGTTCCATTTATTTTGTGTTTGTTTGACATTTTGATTTTGTAAAGCTCAGGTTTTTGGCATCTACGTCTTTGAGTGCTGAAGGACTGCATTTGTTTGAATAGTGCTTTGGCATCAACTAAAGGCTGAGTTTTTTAGTACCATGAGGAGGTTGCCCAAGGATGCTGTGGATGCCCCATTCCTGGAGGCATTCAAGGCCAGGCTGGATGTGGCTCTGGGCAGCCTGGGCTGGTGTTTGGCGACCCTGCACATAGCAGGGGGGTTGAAACCAGATGATCATTGTGGGTTGGAATTCTATTCTATGATTCTATGATTCTACAATATAGTGTATCAAATTTTGCCCCCACATCTATAAAATTTACATGACATTTGGTATGTGGACTGCAGCAGATTGTTTTTTGCTGCTGCTTTAGGTTGCTGAATTACTTCCTTTTAGAAAGTAAAACAAACAGAGTTTGTTCAGACTTGCCAAACTATCAGTCATGGAATGGCACTGAGCTCTGTAATGGTAGAAAACAAATTCCAAACCCAGTACTATATGAGAAGAACAGGTTTTTGGTTTGTGCTGCAGCTGAGCAGGAATGAATGGGAATTCCAAACAGTTGTGCTCAGAGCCCAGACTCTGCTGAAGGGAGCAAGCAGTGTGCCGCAGATGTAGCTGATCATTTTCCTGGCCATACGGCCTTATTTTTTGCTGGCAGACACACAGGTCGTATGCCCAGGCTGCCACTGCTCATTTGCAACTTGCAAAATACCGCATCGGAACAAACCATAGCAGCATGCACAGAACCTGGTAGCACTGAAATTTTATGTTGATTTGGTTTATTTATGAAGATTCCAAGACACCTTTACTGTATAGCTTCTTTTCACTGACACCAAGAAGGGCTTTAGGCATTCTTCTAAAAAAGGACAATTTTGTCACATGTATAATGGCTACAAAGCAGCTCTGAAACAAAGCCCAAGCAGCTGTATTCTGTACCAAGAATGGGAAATAGATTAGAAGGGCTTTGACTGGAAGACATAACACTCAATATTCCAGAACTGCGGAATAGTAACCCATTAAAAGTATCAAGTAATATATTTAAAATCCTTCCTATAAAAGTAAAATTATTTTTAAAATGCAGAGTTCACTGTCTAGGATGCAAAGTTAGTTCATTCTATATATGAGGCAATATCAGTACGTTTAGAATAAAACAGGGTACGTGAAAATAAGGTTTAAGTCATACATTCTTTGATGTGTACTCCTTGTCTTGGGAGATAACCGTGTCAATTACCAAGATTTGGTTGGTTATATGGGGTTATACAGGGGGTGGTGAGGCACTGGAATAGGTTGCCCAAGGAGGTTGTGGATGTTGTGGATCCCCCATCCCTGCAGGCATCAAGGCCAGGCTGGATGTGGCTCTGGGCAGCCTGGTCTGCTGGTTGGTGACCCTGCACATAGCAGGGGGTTGGAACCAGATGAGCATTGTGGTCCTTTTCAACCCAGGCCATCCTAAGGTTGGGTTCCTTTTTGCACTTAAGAATCTCATGCCCCAAATCTAAGAGAAAAGTGTTAAGTGTCTACATTAAATATACTATCTTCACTGGAAAGAGGGAATTGTTTGGGCTTTCTTCATCTGAGATGATTCGTGTTTTATTCAGAATATCCAGTATATCAGTCTTTAATATGCTTTACTTAATAATCTGTTGTACCCACTGTTCCTGTCTGGCAGATAAAAAGAAAAACAACACAGGCTTCCATAAAAGAGAACACCAGAACTCTGGAGAGGTACTGTATAGAGATGATCATCCATGTTGACAAATCAGTAGACAGCTAATACAGAGGACTTGTTCACTTCTTTGTACAACAGATGAATCAGAAACAAAGAAACCTCTCATCTGCTCAGCTGTCCGTACCATGCTGGCTCATTTTTAACAATATCTATCTACTCCAGTCTTTTTTTTTTTTTCTTGGCAGGCGTTAGCTGCAGGCTTGTCTATGGCTGCTCACAAAGGTTTTCTCTTGAGCTAATGTATGAAATGCTATGCTTGTTTCTCTTCTTACTGGTACCACTCATTGTTGCATGATTATCTTTAAAATGTTTTTAAATGCAATATTTTGGGTACTTGTAAGCTACTCCTTCATTAGATGGAATTGTCCACTCGTCTCAGCCTTGATGAATGAGGAAAACCTGCTGAGTGCTGGGAGAAAAGCGATACTGTCATGCACATCCTGTTGTAACATGGATTACAGGTTCCATATGCAAAGTGCAATACTATACCTTCTCCCTCTAGTCCTGTGATCCATGCTCAGACCATTTATGATGAGTCTTCATTGTATTTTTGAATCCTTTTACAGCAAAAAAGATAATACGTGCTATTCATATCAGTGCATTGCAAGGTCTGATACTGCTATAAGCAGACTTCTGTTATGCGTTGCCTAATTTGTACATGGCTGTTGTTTGAAATGGTAACTTTTACAGTTAATCTCTGATTTAAGGCCTAGCTTTTCAGAATGCTTCTTTCAAATTTCAGAATTTGAAACAGACACTCCGTTAAACAACTCAAAGTGATTCAATAACCATTATTGCTATATGGTTAAAAAGTTGCCTTTCATAACAACTCGCTCAGTTTGGCTACTTCTTTATTACTGTGTGTGTAAAAAGGGTGAGAAAGATATTTCACCATAAATACTAAATATTTAGTTAAAATATTCTCAGTGTTTTGAAAAAAAAAGTCCACAGCACCTGTTTCTGCTCAGTATTTTGCAAACTGTCACAATTCATTTTAACAAATAATCCTGGAAGAACACCATCAGGTGAGATTCCAAGAGTAATTTTTTATTTGTATGTATTTATTTAGCTTATTTTACTAAATAATTATGTTATAATCAATATAAACTTGATACATTTCTATTTGCTATGTCTGGGCCAGGCTACTGCTGAGAAAGTCTCCCTGCAGAGAAAAACCAGTTAAGTGGTTGAATGGTTTCCTGTCTCAAGGCTAGAATCTCTCTCTCAATTATTTATACCCTGTAGCAGAAAGAATGATTCTTGTTTTCCACTGTCACATCAATCACTGACACTCCTGGGCAAAAAAAAGTCTTGGCAAAGAATGAACTCTGCTTGCATCTTGCTGGCGGTTTCTTGAAGCTGCATACACATTAAAAAAAAGTGTGTGTATACATATATATATATATGTATATGTATATACATACATACACACACATGCTGTGTGTGATGTTTATGTATAACATTTACATATGTATATCTCTTTTGCAGCTGAGCATCTGGTTTGTAACTCTGAAGCTCACATAGAATGGCCTGGGTTGAAAAGGACCACAATGCTCATCTGGTTCCAACCCCCTGCTATGTGCAGGGTCGCCAACACAGCAGACCAGGCTGCCCAGAGCCACATCCAGCCTGGCCTTGAATGCCTCCAGGGATGGGGCATCCACAACCTCCTTGGGCAACCTGTTCCAATCCATCTCTGATGCAGAAGGTTTATTTTGGCATTTCAAAACCTTCCTTTTGTTGATGGTAATTTGTTAAAATTAAAAACCCAAACGTTTCTGGCTAGTGGTAATTGCCCTTTTGGTGTCACAGGAGCAGATGGGTGAGCTGCGGGAACTGCCAAGGGCTTCCTATAGCTGTAGCTTCCTGTGGGAGGAGATGTTGGCTGCAACCCCACAGAAGTTAGGAGAGTTTTCTGTTTTCCTGATAACATCACAGTTCTGAATGTATACAAGCACCAGTGCTGCTCACCAACAATACTATGTGAACAAAGTACTAACCCTATCTCGCCATCAGAAAGTACCTGTAATTAATTTCCTTGCTCACCGGGACCTCTGTACCATCTCCAGATACAAACAGTGGTTTACTTCATGGAACAATTCAAGAGAAGCTTCATTGTTTGCTGAAACTTAAACTGAAAAGTAAACAATATTTAATATATTCCAACAACCAGTGTATTTCAGTCCCTACGATCCCACCACTTCTTCTCTAAGAAATCAGTTGGATATCAGGGGGAAGTTCTTTACTATGAGAGTGGTGAGGTGCTGGAACAGCTGCCCAGAGAGGCTGTGGGTGCCCCGTGCCTGGAGGTGTTCAAGGCCAGGTTGGATGGGGCTCTGGGCAGCCTGGTCTGGTATTAAATGGGGAGGTTGGTGGCCCTGAGGCAGAGGGGTTGGAGGTTCATGATCCTTCAGGTCCTTTCCAACACGAGCAATTCTATGGTTCTATGAAAGAAGGTCAGATTACTTTTGTTACACTGTGTGCTTTCTACTTATTCTTCCCCGCCAGCCCTGAGCTAGTAATGTCTTCTGGCAGGTCCTGCTGTGCCTCTGTGCCTGCCTTCTGTCCTCTGCCCAGCCAGAGGCTTGTCAGCTTGTGCTTAGAGTTGGGGAACCCAGCCTGCACAGTGTGAGTTAAAGGCTCCCTCTCTTCGCACCATCTCAGATCTTTCCACCCCTGCAGTCTTCAGTATATGGAAGCCTCTCCTGTGGGCAAGTTCTTGTTCCTCTCCAAAAAAGGGAGTAGTGCAGTGACTGCAGAAAGGAAAAAGGGAGAGACCACACACAAGTGTTCTCTGAAGTCATCTGTTGACCCCTTGTCCAAGAAGTGTAGTGCTAATATGGTAGATAGTAATTTCACAACTACTTTTGGCACCAGTGTTGTGAAAAACTTTAAATCACGTCCCTGCAGTGTTCAATAATGAATCATTCTGCACACGTAATTCTGAAATTAGGGCTCTAGCTGTGATTATGTACATTTTCTACTGTCCTCCACTTACAGATTTTGAAATATGTGATAACTCCATGCCAGTCCAAAGGATGTGTTTTCCAGCAGGGTGGCTCTATTTTTCTTTTTGAGAAATGCAAACACATTGCTGAAGATAGGAAATAATCATATCTTAATAACAATCTCTTGCAGAGAGGATGAGAAAATGACACTTTTTTCCCAGCCCGCACACATCTCTAACTTTATGCTTCATTTGTATGTCACCTTGGAAATAGTGACTCTTAAATTGTTCATACCATTTCCTATTGGCCTGTAGTACCAATTTGCTAGCAAAGCATTGGAATGTTTAAATACAGCAAGTATTTATTAATAATTTATTTATGAATGATTCCACTAACTTCAGGGGAGTACTTAGTTTATGAAGTCAAATGCCGCAGAATTGAACAGCTGGCCACTTAGGTTTTCTAATTAATGTTTTAAATACTTCTGTACAACTTCAGAATATGATAGTGTTCTTTTTATCAGAATGGAAAGTCAATTCATTCATCTTAGAGGAGGATGCTCATGCCATGAGGATGCTCAGAGGTCTGGAGCACCTCTCCTATGAAGAAGGGCTGAGGGAGATGGGCTCGTTCAGCCTGAAGGCTCTGGGGAACCTCACTGCAGCCTTCCAGTACTTGAAGGGAGCTTATAAACAGGAGAGGAACCAACTTTTTATATGGGCAGATAGTGATAGGACAAGGCAGTGGCTTTAAACTGAAAAAGAGGAGATTGAGCTTAGCCATGAGGAGGAAATTCTTCACTCAGAGAGCAGTGAGGCACTGGCACAGCTCCCCAGAGAGGCTGTGGGTGCCCGGAGGCGTTCAGAGCCAGGTTGTTGGGCACCTGCTCTGGTGGGAGGTGTCCCTACCCATGGTGTGAGAGCTGGGAACAGAAGATCTTCCAGGCCTGCTCCGTCCCACACCATTTTGTGGTTCTGTCATCCTGAACAATCAGCACCTTGTTTATGGGGCTTGCTGCCTATTCATACCTAAGAAGTGATGCTGCTAAAATTCGTATTTGTGCCTACTTTATTATAAAACTGTAGGTGTAGCTGCAGTAAAGAGATACAGGGCTTTCAGATGGACTGAATTTAGAAGCAGAATTTCAAAATTATTAGCAATTTTGTTTGTTCTGTTTTTTTTTGTTTTTGTTTTTGTTTTGTTTTGTTTTTTTGTTTTTTTGTTTTTTTTCTGTGTACTCTGGAAAAGTGTAGAATTGAACCCTAGGACAATTTCCTTGTGCTTACTGAAAGGGCACATGAGATTCACCCTTTTCCCCACCTGCCCCAACTCAAAGCACAGGCTGGGTGAACCACGTCAGTTCAGCTGGTCTTTAGAAAAAGCTGGCAGAAATTTTTAGAAATATTCCCTCTAACCTGTATTTTAGATGAGTCATTTGTTCCCTTTGAGTTCATACTGCTCAGGGAAGCCAAGTACCTGAGTATTTCTGGCACTGATGGAATTATCATCTGCATATCACTTTTTTCCCCATGTGGGAAGTATATTTACTTAATTGGGAACCAAAACAAAATCCTCACCTTTCTGTCTTGCAGAAATACAATACAAATAGGAAACACTTCAAGGGAAACATTTGCAAAAAACTTGTGTACAGATAAGACATAAGAATCCATCAAATTATTTCATGTTACAAATACTTGAAAGTAGTAATTATTTCTTGACAACATTTAAGTCAAAATTATTTGGACTGGGGAATACTTGTTCAGAATCATGTAGTAAGCTGCACCTAGTGAAGATATTTATGTCTCACAACTATGACCTGTGTATTTTATGTGTGGAATTTATGTCTACTTTTAGTGAAACTTTTCACAGGAATTAATGCAACTGTGTCTTACGCTAGAGCTCAAAAATAGACACCACTTTCTGTATGCACTGTTACTTCTTAATTATCTCACTCACCTACTGTAGAGCAACGTAGCTTCACATGTCCCAGCTGAATACCATTTTGCTGGAGATAGCTGATAAATACAAGTTCTTAATTAATTAAAAAAACAAACAAGCAAACAAAAAAAAACTCTTAGTTGCTTAGGCTAATAAAGAATTCCCATTTCCAGGCATAAAAAAATGTGAAAAGCACCAGACAAAACAAAAAGTTATCAGAAACGCCACTTTTTTTTCTTCTTCCCCACAGATCTCTCATAGAAAAACAAAGAAGCCCATATAATGGGCTTAACGTTCAGTGCCATTTATACTAAAAGTATCTGTGCTGACAGTGTTCTGAGTGGTGCTGTGCCAGGGAAAATCACCATTATACCCTAACTGAACCCCCTGTGTATATATAAGCTGTACCTCCTGGCAGTGCATGAGTGCACAAGCCCACTAACTGGCAGTATGAAGAGAAAGTCACTCTGCTTAACGCTTGTCCAAAGTCAGGGCAGAATATGACACCTAAAAGTGGAGTTTAAATTCTTGCACAGCACTTTATATCACAGTTTTTGCAAGATAAAAATCTGCGTTAGGGTTTTGGCAGTCTGACTCTCGTTTCTGAAATCACAGACTTTAATGGAAACATAAAGTTTGTACACAAAACAACATCTGGAAACAGCTAAATTGGAGCAAGCTTTGGTAGAATTGGATTATTTAGAATAATCATCACAACGTTAACAACGAGTCACTCAGGATTCACATCCCAACATTTGTAGCAAAACAAAAGTTATCTTTAACCATATCAGATTACAAATAAAGACAAAAATAGTGCTGATCATTTACTCTTCCACATAGAACACATGACCCATAGTCAGACCAGTCTCCTAAATATCAAGTCAGTGTTGTAGGCACACGTTTTTATATTTCACCTCAACAAATCCAGATGACATTTTCTTGGTATGGGTTCATTAACAGCAGAGTAATAGACCACTTTTACTGTGCAAGTGTTGCTCACTCATAACTTTTGAGATAATTGGTTTACTTGGAGCTATGTCATGGCAGTGTTCTGTGCATGGCAGTGTATCCAATTCTGAGCTGAGAGGAGGACTCCAACCCACTGAACATGACTGCAAACAAAATCTCTTTAATTCAGACTAAAAATTCCTATACAGTCCAAATGGAACTCGTAAAAGGAACTGTGATTGTACAAGGTCATACGTTTTAACATTAGTAAGATGTATATGATGGAAAATAAATCGTGTCAGATGCACACTCTTGATTGCCATCGGCCTATACAGCATATCTTGTATTAAACTTATCTCCATTGTGCTAAAGGTAAGAGCAATTAAGACTAATAAAACAAACTCTCTTCTCATTAAGACAAGACAATACATTTTACAAGACTTCAAATGTTCAATCTCAAGTGCTCTACTGAGTTACTTAATGTTTGCTTCTAAACCAAGATACAGGCTTCATTAGTGCCAACATCACTGTAACCCTTCTCATCTGATAGCAAGATCAGTAGCTTGGGAGCGTATTTCCCCCCTCCCTTCCATATATTTGTGCTTCCTACTTAGATCAAGTGGTCGTATGCAAACAGCCACTATAAAAGTAGCAGTTCAAGTACATTTTCCCATCCAATAAGGTTGTAAAACAGGATGGTTAATCTAAAAAACTGTGAGAATGAAGTGCAGAGCCATTTGCAGTAAGAAGTTGGCAAATGGAACCCTATGCGAAGTGGCAATCTAAAAAGAAGTACTGGAACTACAACTCTTATCCAGCTTGATATGCTTTCTGAAAGGGGAAATCACCAATTATAGCTTTCATCATTAATAACACACTTTAAAAACTACCAATAAAAGTTTGCCAATCTAAAGGTTGTTGACTGTACAAAGAACGAGCCAATGGACTTTCCATTCTTTGCATGTTTGTTCCCCTCATGAGTCCATTACCTTTCACAAAGAAAATTTTAGCTATCAAACTTGTCCACAAATTTTGCCGCTGAGTGTGAAACCATCCAGTTAGCATAAACACTATCATTTGCATATCTTGAAAACACAGAGTTAGTGCCATCGAATCTTGTGAGTGGAACGGGACTCTCCTCAGGCCAGTTCGGGTATGACATGCCTAAAAATGAAAACAGATAATTTTTTCTGCACTGAAGAACCATAACTTCATGTGCAGACAGTAAGGCCCTTGGCAAAACTCCCTTCAATATTTTAAGCCAGTCCACTGGATTTTGTCCCAAATCAATTCGTGTAAATGATGTTTCAAAATCCCTGAAGCATAAATTCAGATGTAGACAAAATCCTGAAAAAAATAAAGTGCTTTCTTGATAAAAAAAAAAAAGGTGCGCATGCACACGTGCATAGTAAAAGCTAATAATTTTTCTTCTGATAAGACTCCAGCTTTTCCATAAATTTCTTTTTTAGTGATCGTGTAGCAATATATTGCTTTGCCAGAGAAAGTTCTTGCTGTACAGGAAGTGCTCCGAGAATTGATAAACCTATTTGGGACAGGATCCAAAGTTCATTCCAATGATAGATTATTTCCACTTACTTAAACAGTTACCTTTCCTTTGGCTTGAATGAGATTTTGGAGATACTCTCATCCCCTCAGCAGGGATCTCCTGCTTAATTTTAGAAAATCCCAGGAGCACAACTTTGTCAAGTCCAACAAAGTCCTGAGCACTCGTCTTGATTCAGCGTTTAAGCATGTATTTCAAGAATGTCATTATTTGCACTGAGTCCATAATGCTCCTCAGGTGAGGCACAAGGGACCACCACATTGGAAACAGAGTGCTTAGCACCGTGTTGACCCCGCAGTGCAAGGAGACACCTACACCAGGGTCGAGATTGGCAAAAACAGAAATCTGCTTGTTGCTTATTATGCATTCAGCATCTGCCATCAATCTCAGTGGCAGATTTTTCTGTTACTGCGTTCTTTTTACAATCTGGCCACTGAGTGAATGTCCCAAAGTGAACGTGAGCTGGGAGAAACCTATTAAAGAAAATTACAGCTGGGGTATGCATTAATAATAGGCCCAAAGCCAGGTATATATGGTAAGTTTTAAGCTTTTCAAAAGTCATACCACTTGAAGAATGATTTTAAAAAATCTATAATGCGAGTATATGTCTAAAAACGTGTAGAATATTTAATCAGGAGACAAAATGTAGGAGTTTTGGCAAGAACCATTTTTACTGTCCATCTCACCATCACAATATGAAAGCATATGTTCTTTTTAAAAACACTTGCTACATCCTTCAATCATAATTTAATACCAACATTTGCATAATAAACCAAAGGACGTGAAAACAGCTGAGTTCTTTCAAAATGCCCATTATCAATTCACTTTTCAAAGGACTTTACATGTTGAGTTAGTCTGTATATAATAATTATATACAGCATTTGTACCTTCCGTATATAGTACTCTGATTTCTATGACACGTTAAATAGACATTGCAGCTTACGGATCCAGAATGCGTTAACAGCAGCTGAAATTTAGAAATCCATCTTGATAAAGTAAAAAACACTGCAGATGGGTTTTATCATTTAGCTGTGACAAAAAGTGATATAAAAAAAAGTCTATTGCTTAAATCAGAGGTGCAGAATCTAACATACTTGAAATGTTCTTAGTTCCCTCCCAAACAGGATAGTTGAATTAGATACTCATCAGCATTTTATATTTCCCCTGAGAATACTTCCCTGATCTTTATATTTTATTGTATGATATCTAGTCATTTTACTTATTTTCACATCCTTTTAAAAATGTTTATTTTAAACACAGCTGCAAAATGACTAAAGGATGATCCTGATGCAAACTTTGACATTTACCAAAAGAAAAACAAACAAACAAACAAACAAAAAAGCCCAAAAGAAGCTTCCAAGCAAATTTTGATTGGCTTCGTTCAGACAAGAAACACTGTAATGGGGTTACAGAGTCTGACAACAGTGCAGAAGAGAAATCTTTTTTTTTTTTTTTTTTTTTTTTTGTGTTGCTAGAATCTAGTAAATGCATGTGAAATTCTACCATAGAGTTTGTTTTCAATCCATGTGGAAGGAAGGGTTCGAGGGAGGGGAGCATTATTACAGTCCACGAGAGGTGTCTCCTCTTCTGAGAGCCCATCATCATAAAGCAAGGAATCAGAAGGGGTGGAAGCCGCAAGATCTAAGTAGTCCTAAGAAATGAATGCATAAAAAGCTGGGTTAAAGTAAATGGCAGTCTTGTTGCTTGGGTGTAAAGGCTACACATGCACCTCTGATAGTACTCCTACACCAGGCTAGGCTCTCCTTTTCTGCAAGTATGGCACCTTTATGTATTTCCCTTACTTAATTCAGCTCAACAGTAGCAGAACCAATAAGCCTATGGGCTGCTATGCATTATATATGTCTGTGTCCTATTCACATATATGCTAGAAAGAGAGGTACTCAGGTAACCTCATCATTTTACAAAACCTATTACATGATTACACAGAAAATTAGAGCTGTGTAAGTATTGCCAAATAAAGCTTTCGCTGCTCTAAAAGCAATTATTTAGATTAACCAGAAAACTTTACTGGTTTATACCCATGCCTCTGAACATACAACAAATACAATTTTTCCTTTCAAAACTTTTTTTTTCCTTCGAAAATTTACTGAATATTAACTTTAAAAAGATAAAGCTATCCAAATTTGTAAATTGATTTTGTTTTTTATTTTTCTCCATTTGCAAGGGCAAGAGAAAAATGACTAAATTTTTTTCTAGCTCTGTTTTGGATTGGCTTTGCTTTTAATTATGCTGAACAAGCCAGGAAATTTGCCAGCCTATACAGTCCAGCTTTGTCATTAGACATGGAGATCGTAAGGCTGAAGTTACCAAAGCCATTCTATGAGGTAGAACTACTTTCAAAAGTCTGGATGCATTTGAAAGAAATTAGGCATTTAAATGCTTTAAAACTTGCTGAAGAGTAATTATTAGTATTAAGAAAAAAGCAGATCATTAATTCTGTACATTCGAACTTAGATGATCAGAAAAGGTTACAGAACCTCATGCTTGCTCACACTTACCCTACTCTTCACCATCATTTTCTCTAGCTCCTTGCTGATCTCAGCAAATGTTGGTCTTTTATCTGGTTCTTGCTTCCAGCAGCGCAGCATCAGGTTGTACCTGTGATCCGCCACAAAATGAAAAAAAATTATTTGTAAGTGGGTCAGGATTCTGCTCAAATCATTTAAATACAGCTCTAACATGAAGGCTACTCAATTTACATCAATCTCTTTATGCTGTGTTTTCTGTTAAATATTCTCTTGAATTAACAACTGACATCACAAGAATGGGCTTCTATTTTCGTGAGCATTTATGAATTTAAATGACCTTCTCAGAGGACTATCTCACATGTAGGCAGCATGGCAGACTGCAAATTAATTTTGCTTACATATGACTTGGAAGACATTTGTATATAATCTCAAAATATGGAAAAGAGCTTTTATGTCAAAAAGCTGAATTTCACTGCCAATGCACTGCCGTGGAAGGGAAGAGGTGGTTTAGCTGTACACAGAAGGCTGAGATTGTCCTCACAGAAACAAATTCTCCAAAACGTTTATCTTCTTCACTTGTTTAAATACTTAACTTTGTCTATAAACTTTGCTTCAAGGTGAAGCCTTTAGGATATACCATACCTAAGACTACTGGTACAAATTAACACTCTTTTGATGGCTTCTATTATTGTTATTTTGTCATCTATTTTTATTCTAGGATTCAGAAGCGTAACTCTCCAACCCAATCTGCCATTCCTGTTTTCAAGGCTAAGCAATCCAGTTAGGAAACTGTTCAAATTGAGGAAGTAATTGGCTACAAGAGCTACAGTAAGCTCTTGAAGAACACTCTGTTTTTTCCCTCATTCATGATCTTTCTCTTACTTGACGACTCTTACTTGGATAAGGCAGAGAATGCATTTTAAGAAAATGATTCCTCAAAGGGCTCTAAAAGATTGTCAGAAAAAATTCTGAGTAAACCCCAAATATCTAAACTAGTCAGAAAACCACGGCTTGAATAGAAAAAAAAAACTTCAGACATGGTCAGCTTGCCTAACCTAAGCATCATCAATGTTGTAATATATATTGGAGAAAAGAGGTCTTATTCCCTGCTGAGATGGGACAAATAAACAAAAAATACTTGTTGGAGGATATTTGCAAGTGAAACTTGTAAACTTATTCTGCCCCTAATTTAGAAACCCTTAATAGTTTTTCACCATGTACAGTATACAGACAAAAATGATAATTATTATACTGTATTTTCTTAGCCCAGATGTGACCAAAGCATCCTTCATATTAAAAATAAGTCCAGGGAAACACCATAGTGATTACAGGCTGTTAATTGTCTAAAAAGTCCTAAGCCTGACCAGCAAGCCAAACATAAAATCATGTCTCGTGTCCAAATGCTGTGGAAGAAGCTGGAAGAGTAGATATTTCACACTGAGTGTTTTAATAAATAAACAGATAACAGCACAAATTGTCTCCAAACAGAAAAGGAATTATGCTGGGCTAACCAAGTCACAGAAAATGTATGTCTTCAAGGGTAAAGATTCCGGGGTGTCTTTTCTCCTGTGTAATGCCAAGACAATGAATAAAAACAGGACAATAACAACTGTGGACAGAACATCCATGTTTTTGCAAAAATGCACCAAAACCAAACCCATTTTATTCAGTGTTTCAGCTATCCATGAAATTCTCATTCTCACTCCAAGCTTGAATATTCAAATGTATTTGCTAAGAATACTCAAATTGTTTTCATTGACTGGCAAAATGTGTTATTCAGTAGCCCACAAATATTTTGGATGTAGCTGCAGGCATTCGGCTGATAATTCTTCTCCTGTTCATTTCATTACATTCTTTTGAGTAGTACTTATTTTGATTCTACTTCTGAGACAGACAGAAAAATATTTCTGTGGTATTTATTCAAACTTCTTATTTACTTATTCAGAAGTATTATTTATTTTATTTACTTTTTCAACTCCAGGAATGTTTTCTGAAACTAATCAAATCAAAAACTACTTACATTTCTTCACTGCAGTTTTCTGGTCTCTCCATTCTATAGCCTGTTTTTAGGAGGTTAAAAAGTCTTTCAGGAGCAATACCTGGGTAGGGATTGCCTCCCAAAGTTACAATCTCCCAGAGCAGAACTCCGAACGACCACCTGGAAAAGAAAAAAACAAGCAGTAATAAATTTCAAGAGCCTGGTTTGGCTCTCACCAATAAATATCTTTCGAGTGTTCTGAGAACCCAAGACATTGGGTCTGTGTACTGCTTCTGGAGGTGCCTCTATTTCCATTGCCTATGCCCAAATTAAAACTTGTAGTCTCCATCAAATACAACTGTCTAAATTTATCATTTACCAAGGGACTGGTTTGCCATCTTAAATAGGAGGTTGTATTTCTCTATATGCATAACGCGGTTATTTCAGTCATGAGCTGCACCTTTGATGTCAGCTGCTCTGTGAGATCATGAAAGCAAATGAAATAATCTATCATGAAAATATCAAATGGCTAAAATACAATATAACACAGAACAGAAAACACAGGAAGCTCTTTTCTGAAATGAACAGAAAGAATGGTGAATTTTTTATCCTGCTTTATTGATGACCTCAAAGGCAAAAAACAAAAAGATATTTTTGCAGCGAGTTGAGAATATTTAGATTAAATTAGTCCGCCTTGGAGGACAAGGCAAGAAAAGAGAGGCAGAAATATCTTTTCTTCCTTTACTGGAAGCTTATTCCAGTCGCAAAAAAAAAAAAAAAAGCTACAGATTGCTGGAATCTGCTTGACCAAGAGAACTTGCCAAAACTTGGATGTTCTAAATGAAGGATGCCAGCCAAAAGCGTCTCTCACTTCAAAAGGATACTCAATGGGATGCGCCTGGAAGCAAAATTACATACAGTTGATGACAAATATTTGCTTTTGTCCTCTCACTGTTGGGTAATTTTTGTGCTAGCTCCACTTTTAAAAAGATTTTATGAAGGGTTACAGGCCTAATTCCAAGCCTAAGGGAAATGCAGCAGCACAACTCACCTCTTTCCAACTGCTGTCCAGCTCTTCTGCTCTGACATGTCAGAGAAAAACAGTGACCCAAAAGTATGGTAATGATATCAAAATGAGGGGGGAAGCCAAATGACCTGTTTTACACAGTCCTAAATGGTGTGCAGCAGCTTTTTTCCCTGATGCCATTAATTGAATTCATTTTTAATCGCCCTGCACATTCTTGAAAGCTAATGAATATTCATAACATTTTGATATATTTTATTAATTCGCTGCCTCACGCCCTTGTTAAAGTCAATTCTGCTCTGCCTTCAGGTTGTAATACTGCACATTATTAACTCAAATAAACTTGGTAGTCTGGCAGATTTTTCAAGTCCACCTCTTCTGCTAAAGTGAAATTATTCAGGATGTGAAAGGAGGGATCAGATGAGCAATTTCTTCATTAACTCAAGTTGTTTAGAATAAACAACTAGAATAAAACACAACAGAATTCTGCAATGTTTTCAAGTTGTTATACAAACTAAGTAGTGTGGGAAGAAAAATGGGAGACTAAAAAAATTCCCTTTCTAATGATGAATAAAAATAATGATCGGAAAAGAAAAAATTAATGTGAACAGGCAGACAGCAAACTAGCTCTCCAATGATGTCACTGACCTCTGAATGAAAAAGAGATTTTGTAAATGCTGGCAAGTGATACTGTTATTAAGTACAGCTAACCACTGACTGCACAGAAAGGCTTTAGAAGGGGGAAACTGGAAAACAGAAGTATAGAGCGTGAGAAAAAAACAGCACACTGGAATGGCTGCTGACTATATTAATACATGGTCAACTAAAATATAATTGCATCACCACAAACAGTAAGGAGTATTTCCATAGAGCGTGATTCTCTAACACTAAAAGTAGCCCACAGGAAGGGGCTGGACCTGTGAGATCTTCCAGCTCAACCTTTTTGTGGTTCTGCACGATTCCGTGAATAGCAGTGGATCAATCAACAATTCACAAAGAGGCAGACACGTGGCAACACCAACCGTTCTGCCCCTAAAGCTGCTCTGCAGAGTGTAATATTAATTTAAATATATACATATGCTATGACTTTTTTTAATTTTAAAAGTTCTCTGGGAAAACTCATTGTAGAGAAACAGGTTAGCATAACAGATAATATGAGCAGGAAAAAAAACCAAAACAAAACAAGAAAAACCTTTAGACAGGCCTAATTCAAAGCGACATTCTCCCAAGGGTTGCACCTACTTTTTTCTTTTTTTAATCCAAATGAAAAAAAAAAAAAAAAATAGAAATACTTGGCAAATTCATTTTGTAGGGAATTTTCCAGTTGAGCAAAATACTTTATTTCACTTAAACTTTTATGAGCTGCAGAGAAATGAGTAAAAGGTGAATAAAAAGTAAATATTGAAAGGTTCCTATTTGCAGATACCGCTGTCATCCAAGTGGTTTCCTCCACAGTGAAATGTCATTGAGATCAGAATGTTTTATACTGTTTGAGTTCAATGAAAATAGTGCATTAGTCAAGATTGTCTTTCAAGGGGTGTTTGGAAGATATCCAAAATGCTACCTGGCAGAATATCAGGAGCAACTACTGCTGCTTTTGCAATCCCTTGGAGACTTTTTCTCCTAAATAAGTAACACTTTGTTTTACAGTGTCTGCCTGCAGTCTGGTCACAACCACTATTCATCCCAGGGAGAAAGAATATGAAAGGATGTGATTCTAAGTTAAATGTGTACAAACACTCCTCTGTTAGGCTGTTTCCTCATCAGACAGTGAGAACAGCCTAGCTGTGGTAGTTCTGCAGCCTTGCCATCAGCAGTGAGGAAGGAGCACATCTTCAGGAATTTAGTTTCCCCAGTGATGCAAATGAGCTTGCCTCTTGGCACTGGAACCAGACTGCTCTCCTGAAGTGTAAGTTGGCTGCCATTAAAATTAATTGGAATTATGTCACTGATTTGAATAGGAGTGAAGTCAGATTTAACACCTCTCCCTATTGATCCTGTATCTGCTGGTTGCTGTTAAATACAAGCGATGAATGAGAACTGGGCATGGTGGGTTCAACTGTTGTCACTGACAACTAAGATCAGTAATTTTTGTCTACATCTTCAAAGCCAATCATCTCACACGCACAGCTGCAACCCCTGCTGAGTATGGCAGGAATTAAACACCTAAGTAACTTTTATAATTTTTCCTCAGATTTAATTAAATGGCAAAAATACAAAATAAAACATATCAATGACAGCATGTGGGGCCATGCAGGCTGCGTTCTGTCTCTGTTTAAGCATTAAGAACTTTGACTACCACGTACATTATTGTTACTTCCTCCCCTATCTCCTTAAACAAATGCATGAACTATAAAGAATCACAGAATTTACACTTACACGTCACTTTGTGTTGTATAGATATGATCAAATAGGGATTCTATGGCCATCCATTTAACAGGTATCCGACCCTAAAAAAAAATACATATATACATATATATATTACTGGTCAGAGATTCATGCTTCTAAGTGGAACACCAACATATTAACTACTTTTTTCAAACCTGTAACAGATATTCTATTCATGCTCTAAACATTTCCAAGGGACAGAATGATTTAGCATTACGTAAGAAAATGTGAAGAGAATAACTGTAAGAATTTTGTAAAATCACTGAATTTCATCCTTCACACAAGCTGACAGATGATCTGTTAAGCTCTGTAGTGATGAGCATCTCTGAAGCAAAGAGAAAATAGGCTTTCATTACATGACCATCCCAAGAAATAAACTGCATTTACTTAAAATACCAAACAACCAGTCCATAGAACACATGCATCAGAACAGCTAACTGCATGTGGCAAAGCCCTTTCTATGCATGATCACATCTTCAAAAGGTCATTTTCATTACAACTTATTTTGACTTAAGGAAACATTCGCACAAACAGCACTGTTAACTGAAAAAGAAAAAAAAGCCAACCACATACCAGGAAAAGCTAAATATAAAATGTGCAGTATTTACAGAAGTATTTTCATTATATGATACAACTTCCACATGCAAAAATTTCTGTTGGCAACTCTTCCATATTGAGTCATAGCGGGAACAGAACCAACACTACTGATCTTATAAACAGTCAGTAGAAAGCAGCTTTAGCAATCTAACATCACAGTCTGGCCTCGGTGTGACATGTAAATGCTGTTCTGCTGATGTCAATGGCAGTATGCAAACATGAAAAAAGCAAGACTTGGATTGCTGTATTTGACAATATTTTCATTTTTTAAATTTTTTTAAGAATAAACAATGGCAAGTTTTAATTAATCATCTTCATCTCAAAACTATCAATCCCAACTTTTTTTTTGTTTGTTTGTTTTTTCAGAAGCAATGATGGGATTCAACAAGAGGACTTCATCATGTTTCCAACAAATTTCTTTTCCAAAGTCTTACAGTGGATTTCCAACAAATTCGTCTACCAAAATCCTACAGGGGCAGCAGTATGATGATATGATTAGATGATACGATGATGTGGTAGATGCTCTGTTCCTGGAGGCATTCCAGGTCAGGCTGCACAGGACTCTGAGCATCTTGACTGAGATATGGGTGCCCCTGTTCATTGGAGTGGAGTTGGACTAGATGGCCTCTAAGGGTCCTTTCCAACTCAAACAGTTCTGTGATACTATGCTATATGGTATGCTGAGTGCTGCTGTGTGCACTGCAAGCAGACAGAACTGTATCTAGACACTTGATCATCATTTGCAATGGCAGGCAAAATAAAACTGCTTTAAATAATCTTTGACAGGAAGCATTAGCAGATTCCATAGTCTGTGACCTACCATGCTGATTAAGATTTGGTATCTTTCATATGTTTAAAAGAATTTCTAGCAGGAGTTTTGCTTCAAGTCATCCATATAAATGTGATAATTCCCAAAAATAAGACTTAGTAGAAATTGAATGTAGTTTTTAAAACCGTGGCTTTGGTTTGAGTTTCTTTGTTCATATTTTTACTTAGGAAGAGGGAGAAAAAATGGCAGATTTGTTAATTTCTTCTTTTCAAGCAGTGTGATGAGGAACTGGATAAATGAGAAGGCCCACCTCATTTAAAAATGGGCTGTGCTCTATCTGCAAATAGGTTAATGAGCACATCTCCTGCAATGTAAAAGGGTGGCATTGTTTTACATTTGCTGACACAGACTACTTTTATGTGTCCTGCCCATGTAAAATCTCTAGCAGTAGGAAAAAGAAATGATTGCGTACAGAGCATTTGGCAGGAAAAAGGGAAGGGAAGGGAAGGGAAGGGAAGGGAAGGGAAGGGAAGGGAA